>NW_016908175.1:326398-352138 GCF_001483705.2 Eufriesea mexicana | reverse complement strand
CTCTTTTAAAACTCTCTTTCCAACACCAAGCGACTCACGCTTGTGTTGGTCACAACCGATTTCAAAGGACTCTGTTTTGGTTGTCAAGGACCACGCTTTTATGCTTTCCTTAACCTACGTCTCACCTCTCCGTAGAGGAGTCGCGCAACTTAATTTTGTTATATAGAATAACTTTTCGATTTGCTTCTAGAAGATATCGATCGGTTTACAATTTGTTTTTGATGGCAATAGCCGATTCGCGATTTCTTTTGCTATCCTACATATATATCTCCGAAGATCATCACCGCTATATATCACGGCTAAGTAATCAACTTACCCTCGTTCTACTCGTACAAAAATGATATCAGCGTACCATTATCACGTGAGACTTATCAAGAGACATTAAACTAAACACGATTTCCCCGGTGCATCAAAGCCGCTCCCATGCTCCTAGATCCGCTATAGTGAAACCGCAGCCCTTAATCAGGCTATTCCTCTTGGCGTTATCAATTAAGAGTGCCTGGAGCAGTGGAGCTGAAGACGTTATTAGCTCCGCGTGTACGCAGATAATATATTTCACCGGCTAATGAGCGAAAAGAAGGCCAATCGGCTCGCGTGGTAAGGACAAATAGGCGACGAAGCTCGCGGGCCAAGTATCTGCGCGCAGGCCGGAAAGGACGTGGAAGATTAACCGAACGAGGTTCTCGTGTCGCGCTCGAAATCGTGACTCTTGCTGGAAATTGGTGACACGTTACACTCCTCGGGGAACGACTTCTTGCGACGAAGAAATCGCGTCTAGTACGCTTTTGCGGGCTACCAGCCGGTACCAGGAGCGGCTGGCACACGCTTAAGGGGACAGGATCGAAGGAGGCGAACGATACGACTGCCCGATAAAACGTTTTGCCCTCGAATGCTCGCCGATACGAGGCGCATAAGCGACGCGACCGTGATTATCCTGCTTTCTTGCGAACGCCGCCTTCGAGGGATCCTGCAACGCCGGAATCTGACTTTGATTGCGTGGCTCAGGCCTGAGAACGGGGTTCCGTGCATCTCCCAAGGGTTCGTTAGCGAAAGAAGTTGCGCAGGTCGGGATTATACAGGGTATTATTCCGATTCCTCGTTGTGGTTGCTTTGGGTAGATTACTGTAATTTTTCACGGGGAATGCAGCTTTTCGTGGGGGGCTAATCGAATACGACGATTTTGCAAGTTTGAAGAAATTCATTTTCGGATTCTTCGTTGCTGTTGGTTTTGACAGATTAATAGGAATTTTTCAGGGAGAATGGAGATTTTCATTGAAGATGGATCGAACAGGACAATTTTGCAAGTTTGAAGAAATCAATTTTTGGTTCCTTCGTTGCGGTTAGTTTTGATAGATTACTGTAATTTTTGAGGAACCATGGAGGTTTTTATTGGGGGTGGATTGAAGTGGAAAGTTTTGCAAGTTTGAAGAAATTAATTTTTCAAACCTTTCATTGCGGTTAGTTTTGGTAGATTACTGTAATTTTTGAGGCACAATGGAGACTTTCGTTGGGGATGGATTGAACAAGCCAATTTTGCTAGTGAATGCATTGATGTTTCGTTTGAAGAAATCAATTCGGACCTTTATTAATGATCGTCGTAGTTAACGCATCAAAGTTGACTGCCACAAGAGTATTTTCATTATTCTAAAATGAAAATAAAATTGGAGAATTGGCTATGAGATTCGTAATTATGCAGACAATTATGTCTTCCTGTATTGACTGTTTTGGACATTTGAGATACTCCTGTCACTAATGGCCACCATGGATTCATGAAAGGAGCAATCTCTGGTCTTAGATGACGCGTTAATCCGATTATAAACTTAAAAGATGAAATTCAAAATCGTCGAGTATTCGTGTATTTTATATCTTTTGTTACACGAATTTTGAAAATATCGAAGAAGGAATTTAAAAAGAATTTTTAATTTCTAATTTTAATTTCTTTGTTTGAAGAATTGAGACACGCGGTTTGAAATTCTGAGAATAGATCATTGGGATACCATGTAAATTGTGATAAATATAAATGATAATACGAGATCTTATAGTATACCTAAATTATTCCATACAATCAGCATTAAAAAGGTATTTCCACTTGCATGGTGTAATACTTAAGTAGAACAAGAATTGCAACATAGTTGATTTTCTGTCGGTATCTTAAAGCTAATGAATACGATAACACACATCCTACATATTCATTTCCTGGAATACAGAAAAAGTTCTCTTCTACAAGTTAATTTTCTCACATAGTCTACTATCACTCTACATATAAAATAATAAACCACCTCAAGAGTCAACGTTAATCATCTATCTCGGAGATCAATTTTCTCGTTCTACTCGCATACCCTTCTATCACACATTCGTAATTACCTGTTCATCAGCAACCATGTTTCACAGACATATACTTGCATTCGCAAATCTCTTCAATTCAATTTTATCCCAGTTTGATCAACCAAGTATGTGGAGTAGAACCTCGATTATCCAATTTATGAGGGAGATATAAGTGTTTGGATCAGAGAATTTTTACATAATAGAATAAGAGTTTTTTAATTTAATTTAGTTAAAAATATATGGATCCCAAATTTTTTTAGCTACTAAATTGTACAACCTTTTTATTAATTTCGATTCGGTGAAATTACTTTCTTCAAAATATTAGGGTACATTATCATCGCAGTTAGATTTAATATAACATTACATTGTCACAGTTCTATGATAGACCAAAGGATTATTATTTTCGATAGCAATTTATCACTGATCTCATCGAACTATATTAAAACAAAATTTTCAAATAGAAAAAGCGTTCAGGTAATAGAGGTTAATTTAGAAGTTAATTAGAAATAATAGAAAACGAAAGTAGATAATTAAGATTCCAATTGTCGAACAAATGCTCACCCCAATGTTCAACCCCATCAAATTTCTCAGACCTCTCAGCATCTCCCAATCGGAGAATAGAAAAGAAAATCGTGAAAGGATCGGCAAAGAAGGAAAAAGGACGAAGAATTATGGAAAACTGAAAAATGGACGATTTCCACCCTAAATTGTTCTGGCCAAACCATACCAATCCCAAACATACACACAGAAAAGACGTTCAAATAACACAGATTAATTTAAGCATAGGAATAATAGTAGATAATTAAGTATAGTAATTAAATTAAGTATAATAATTATAATAATTAAGAATGAAAGTAGATAATTAAGATTTCAATTATCAAACAAATTCTCACCACAATACTCAACCCCTTCAAATCCTCAAACCTCTCCTCGTCTCCCAATCGACGAAACGTAAAAGAAAATTAAAAAAGGGAAGAGGAAGCATGGAAAATTAGATACTGGATTTTCCCTGCCATAAATTGTTTTGTCCGAACAATATTAAGCCCAAACATACACGCAGAAACAGCGTTCAAATAACGCAGATTAATTTAGGCGTAGAAATAATTGAAAACGAAAGTAGATAATTAAGATTTCAATTATCAAACAAATTCCAACCCCCAAAGTTCAACCCCATCAAATTTGTCAAACCTCTCAGCGTCTCCCAATCAACGAAACGTAAAAGAAAATTGAAAAAAGGAAAAGGAAGCATGGAAAATTAAATACTGGATTTTCCCTACCATAAATTGTTTTGTCTGAACTGTACTAAACTCAAACATAGATATAGAAAAAGCATTCAAATAATACAGATTAATTTTGGGTGTAGAAATAATAGTAGATAATTAAGTATAATAATTACAATAATTAAGAACGAAATTAGATAATTAAGATTCCAATTGTCAAACAAATTCCTACCCCCCATAATTAAATCCCTTCAAATCCCTCAAACCTCCCACCATCCCCTAATCGACGAAATGTAAGAGAAAATTGAAGAAAGGAAGAGGAAGCATGGAAAATTAAATACTGGATTTTCCCTACCATAAATTGTTTTGTCTGAACTATACTAAACTCAAACATACACACAGAAACAACGTTCAAATAACACAGATTAATTTTGGGTGTAGAAATAATAGTAGATGATTAAGTATAATAATTACAATAATTAAGAACGAAAGTAGGTAATTAAGATTCCAATTGTCAAACAAATTCCCACCCCAATACTCAACCCTCGAAATCCTCAAACCTCTCGCCGTTTGCCAATCGACGAAACGTAAAAGGGAATGGAAGAAAGCAAGAGAATGCGCGGAAAAATGAGAAATAGCGGAGCCACGGGTTCCTTTGGCGTTCTCAGCGACTGCAGCCGTCGCGACGCGAGCTGAAAAATCACACGCGTTTATCAGCGCGCATACTTCCGTTCAAAGGGTTAATTCGGAACGTCCGCCGGTGGGGATCGGCTTATCGCGGCGCGTATGCCGGTCGGTCTGATGAGAATACGACGTCGGGAACGGCGGTAACGTTGAGTTCGGGAAATTGAGCGCGTCGTTCCAGTCGGTGGCGTCAAATTAACGCCCCGTTCGCCAGCCACCGCCGCGCAACACAGACGCAATTACTTGACATGGTCACGACGCCGTGGCGTCTTCAAAGGGGCTGCCGCGAGATTAGCCGCGATACCGTCCTCGGTCTACGGCCGCGCTTTTTCAGCGTGTACGCTCGCTCCAAGCCGCGGATCACACGGATGAAAATTGCCGTGTAATCTATGACACGACGCAATTTAACGTGCCGTAATTGTCCACGTCCAGGCCTGCACGATTCTATTCGACGCTCGATCGCTTTCGAGGTAATTCGGTCAGTTATTAACCCTTTGCACTCGAGAGGTGACTCGCTCGCCACTTGGTCCGATGCCTCGCTCTACTGTTTTCCGAGAAAATCTTTGAAATGGTGGCTTATTATTATCCGCTTTAGAGATTCGTTTGGGTACATTGGAAACAGGGATAGGAAACCGTTGAAAGACATCATCCAATTTCTAAACTAAATTTTAGTTCAAATTTTCTCCTCCTCAGATTAGCAGCTACCTTGCAATACCTAGCTCTCAATAAATTAATCGAAAACTTTGACGTAGAATTCTCGAAAACTCGAAGTAAAGAATGATTCGTATACCTTCCAAAGAAAATTTGACTCATCTAGTTCACCATCGCATAGTCTCAGAGCATTTCCTATTTTCAAACCCCCATTTTACCCTTTGGAACTGTTCCTGAATTACTCGCGATCATCCACTTGCATCATTATCCAATTTCTAAATGAAATTTCTCCCTTAGATTAGCAGCTACCGTGCAATACCTAGCTTTCAATAAATTAATCGAAACTTTTGACATAGATTTCTCGGAAACTCGAAGTAAAGAAGGTGTAGGCAATTATATGTACATAATTGGTAGATACAAGCTTCCATAGTTGGAGTGGGCAGAGCGATGTGTATATGTATGAAGATTTTCAGCAATAGGTCAGTACTCAGTCCTCAGTTGAGTTAATTGCGTTAGTTGCGAATAGAACAAGGTATATAAAGCATTTGTATTAAAAGAACCAAATTGTTGGTAATAAAGTATTAGAGTAATATAGATAAAAATGTAGTGTTTTTTAATTCCAACATAATGATTCGTATACTTGGCAAAGAAAATTTGACTCATATACAACAGTTCGCTATTGCATAGTCTCAGAGCATTTCTTATTTTCTAATTCCGATTTTACCCTTTGGAACTATTCCTGAATTACTCGCGATCATCCATTTGCACCATCATCTAATTTCCAAACTAAATTTCTTCTTCAGACTAGCAGCTACTCTGCAATACCTAGCTTTCAATAGATTAATTGGAACCTTTGATATAGAATTCTCGAAAACTCTAAGTAAAATATGATTCGTATACTTGTCAGAAAATATTATGTAGTTCGTCATCGCATAGTCTCAGAGCATTTCCTATTTTCTACCCCGATTTTACCCTTTGGAACTATTCCTGAATTACTCGCGATCATCCATTTGCACCATCATCTAATTTCCAAACTAAATTTCTTCTTCAGACTAGCAGCTACTCTGCAATACCTAGCTTTGAATAGATTGATTGAAACCTTTGGTATAGAATTCTCGAAAACTCTAAGTAAAATATGTTTATTATACTTGCCAAGAAATATTTGACTCGTGTAGTTCGCCATCGCATAGTCTCAGCGTATTTCCTATTTTCTAGGCTCAATTTTACCCTTCGAAATTATCACGAACCACTCGTGATCATCGCAGCAAGAATAGCCCCAAAAGATTCATTAAAACCATCATGGATCCCAATGCAAATTCGTTACTCCTCGAATAAACAGCTACTCTGTAATACCTAGCTTTCAATAAGCCAATTGAAACCTTTGAGAGTCACTTGATCCGCTCGTCATTCGCACCAATAATTGTTCAGTCTATCTGTACCGATGTACATCTTAAATATTCTCACCTCCTACACATTTCTTCCTAAAATTATTTTGAATTAGTCTCGAATAGAAATTCATCGAATATCCAGAAAATCGTTTCGAGCTGTTGGTTAGTTTTAGCGAAAAATGCCTAGAGCGCAAAGGGTTGGTACACAGGGATCGTTGATGTAGGATATCAACACCGACCATACCCTTTACTATACTCGAACTATACCCTGTAACATTCTGTTCCCTTTCCAAGGAATATTATTCTATTTCCCTCAAAAAATCGTGAAGCTCTCGATCCAGCTATTGCACGATCTCCCAACCATCCACGGACATGGATTAAAAGCGTCGTGCTAGCTGGACCCGCGCATCCAAGCATCGACACAGGGTCTACAAATCGAAAATAGACCGGAACGCGCCATTAGTTTCCGCGGCGAGTGCGAATCCCGTGTCACTGGGCGGGTAGAGGTTTCTTTGGCCGTGGCCGTGTGCGAGCTCCTCGGCAATCAGAATAACGAGCCATCCGGTCGCACCGCCACATCAATCTGCCGTGGGTTACGTTTTGACGAATCGCGGCACCGCGACGCGCGACGTCTTTATAGAAGCACCTTCTGGCGCGGCGCCAACGCCACGCGTCGACGCCGAGCAGCACGTCGCGCGCGAGGAGCTCATCCCCCGTGGCCGTGTCAGCCGATTATTTTCCGCGACCCTTGGAAATGAAACACCACTGCCGCGAAGATTTACCGACTACATTTGTATCGGGCTATCGCGCCAGTGGGCGAACGATCGACGTCGAGCTGCTCGGTGAACAGCTGAAAGTGAATCATTACGGGCCAACTCGCCCGGGAAAATGAATGAACCTGGAAAAAATTAATGATCACCGGATGGCTCGCCAAACTGTCCTCCGGAGTTTGTCGAGGCGGAATGGGATTAGGTTTTTTCTTTTAATTCCTTCTTTTCATTTTTCTGTCGGTGATGGGTATTTTTCTATGCTCATTTTAACCCTTTGCGGCACAGGATTTTCGATAATACAATATGCGAGTAAATGGATAAACTGATAAGAATATTGTAGAGACTATTGTGGTGGTAAATAAAAGTACTCTATTTATTAATTAATAATAATGGATTGACAATGTGTGCTTACGATAAAGTCTACGAATATGGATAGATCAACTATTACAGCTACAACTATAATTAAGGATTACAGCTTGACTCCACAATACAAATACAATTAAACGATTAAAAACTTATACTTCTTTCTATACAACTTTGTTCTAAAGACTTCTCAAAAATCCTACTTCTCTACTTCTACTTCTCTAGCTAACCATTTTTGCCTTCTTTATATATTCCCCAAAAGCCTCCCCCAACATCACCAAATATGGTCATGCTAAGGGCCTGACGCATCGCCAGGGTTTTTCCGACCGATCTGGCCCTCGAACCCTCGGCGACCTTCCAAACTAAAGTCACCTATACACGAGGTGGAAATTCTGCGATACTACAATATTTATTGAACACAATAACGGCAGAACATAAATCATAACTAAATCTCGTTAAATATATTCGCTTCTAACTGCCACATAATCTCTCGAGGACTCTTTCACGCAAAACGTCTATTTGTAATGACTGTCATTCACCTACTGATTGTTTTTCGCCACTCTCTGTCATACTCGTCACACACACGTTCTTCCACACAAACATTCCTCACTCTCATACCACACATTCTATGACAACCACCATCACAATCTCCCCCCTTGGTTTCATAGGTACGTTACATACATAAAATCTTTTACATTTCTTAATAACGCGGGACCACTCAATGGTTTAGACATACAGTCCGCTATCGTATTCTCTTTTATATCACATTCTCATATTACCTTCATTGAATATTCACACACATACTCGCGAATAAAGTGACATTTTCTATTTAATATTTTTCTTCTCGTTTTAACATTCCCCCCATTCGCTAGTTTCACACATTCTATGACAACCATTGCCACAGAATAGACCCATGTTGCATAGAAATTTGATCGTGTTTTTAATGAAACAAAATTGGTATAGAACTAATTTTTATAAAAATTAACTCATTTTTACGATTTTTCACATAAAAGCAGGAAGAAAAGATTGTCGCAATGAATCTTTCGTTTGCAACAATGAACCTGTATTGGCATGTCGAATGTTGCCAAGACAAGCGAATACATTTATAACATTTGTCGAAGGTATTACCAACTGCTTTACGTAAATAAGACGAAATATAAACATATAGCATGCAGCTATTGCAATATTTCGAGGTGGGGCTAAAACTGCCCCACCATGCAATACGATGCTTCAAACAGGTGAGATAATTTTAATCCTAGTAAGGATTAACCCTTTACGCTCGAGAGGTGAGCTTCAGTCAGCATTTCATCAAATTTGAAAGATCGATATTAATTAATATATCAAATTTAACGTAATGTAACAGTGTGCGAGGTATCGAAATCAAATAATACTACAATTCTATTATTATACAATTCTTTATTTACTGCTTAAAAAGGTATCGTCAATTTTTTAGTACAGAATCTTTGAATTTCTACTCTTCTCTAGCCAAAAAATTGTCGAGTGCAAAGGATTAATCCCAGTAAGGATTCACCCAAGACTCATGTCAAAAACAAAAACTCCCAAAAACTCCGAATCATTGAAAATTCTGAAAAAGAACTAGAGTATATAATCATAACTTATTTGCACTATGCGAATTAGGCATGGACAACCCTTCCGACTGTCCTAAGTAACGTATTCACCTAAAACTCATATCAGAAACAGAAACTACCATCACTCTGAATCACTCCAGAAGACGACAAAAATTAAAAAATAAGAAAATTCTAAGAAAGAACCTATTATAGTAATCACGACTCATTTGCACTATACAAATTTTGCGTTGACAACCTTCCCGACGATCCTAAGTATCGCATTCAAGCAAGAATCATATCAAAATCAATAACTCCCATCGTTCCGAATCACTGTAAATTCTGAAAAATAATTCAAATATATAATCATAACTCGTTTGCACTATGCGAATTAGGCATGGACAATCCTTCAGACGATCCTAAGTATCGTATTCACCTAAAATTCAAATAAAAACCATAAATTTGCGTCACTCCAGATCACTGAAAATTCTAAAAAAGGATTTAAATATATAATCATAACTTAATCGTACTATGCGAATTTGGCATCGACAACCCTTCCGATTATCTTAAGTACCGCATTCACCTAAGATTCATATAAAAAACAAAAATTTCAGTTACTCTGAATCTTCAAAAATTTCGAAAAAGAATTTAAGTATATAATCATACCTCATTTGCACTATGCGAATTTGGCATGAACAATGACTGTCCTAAGTATCGTATTCACCCAAGACTCATATCAAAAACAATAACTCCCATCGTGCGGAATGATTGAAAATTCTGAAAAAGAATTTAAATGTATAATCATAACTCATTCGCACTATGCGAATTTGGTGTGGACAACCTTTCCGACTAACCTAAGTACTACGTTCGCCAAAGATTCATATCGAAAGCATAAACTCCCGTCACATCGAATGACTGAAAATTCTAAAAAAGGATTTAATTATATAATCACAACTTATTCGCACTATGCGAATTTTGCATGAACAACCCTCTCGACTGTCCTAAGTATCGTATTCACCCAGGACTCATATCAAAAACAATAACTCCCATCGTGCGGAATGACTGAAAATTCTGAAAAAGAATTTAAATATATAATCATAACTCATTCGCACTATGCGAATTTGGTGTGGACAACCTTTCCGACTAACCTAAGTACTACGTTCGCCAAAGATTCATATCGAAAACGTAAACTCCCGTCACATCGAATCAGTGAAAATTCTAAAAAAGGATTGAAATATATAATCATAACTCATTGGCACTATGCGAATTTGGCATGGACAACCCTCCCGACTGTGCTAAGTACCGCGTTCGCGTGGAATCGAAAGCCTGGGTCCCCCGAGCGTGCAGCCGGTCCGCGGCATCGGCACGGTAGAAAGCCGGCCGTGGACGCTCGACACTCTGTTTCTTTAATTGCGTTAATAAATAAAGGAGAGTCGGGCGAGGACAGCGAGCCGGGTCGGGCAGAGAGCTAGCCGTGGCAGAAGATGGCGAGGCAGCGGCCGCGGGGTTGGAGTAAGGACGAAGGACGTGGAACGAAGGACGTGGGGGCCGGTTTCCGTTCCGCTATCTCGCATCTTCCCTCGTAAGCAAATCGCAATATTTAACGCGATAGTTAGTCAATCTTTCTTGATACTTGTGTAGGAGGATGATGCCGCGCCGCTCGGCCGATCCGCTCGGCCAATCCGCTCCGCCGGTCGCCGCTCTCCACGAGAAAGTATATTTTACGCGTTTCGTCGGCCACGAGCCCCCTCCCCGGCCCCTCCTCCATTCCGGCATTCCACGCGTGGGAAACAATGCGGCTCCATGGCTTCTTTATGCTGAAAGTGTCGCGGGTCAGTTGTTACCGGGACGACCCGATACCCAATCGGGTTACAGTATCGTCCTGTGGACCCTTTCAGCCTGCGGGATGCGAATTTTGCGAATCTTTCGGTGTATTCCGAGTCGCAGGGTGCGAGCACGGGGAATAGAGTGGTCTCGAGGAAATTGTCACTGGCGGGGGGTGTCGAGGGGGTTGAAGAGGAACGAGACGATGGGCAGAAGGTGCTGGAGATTATGGTTTATCTCTTTGGCGTACCGATGTCGGGGTAATTGTTTAGAATTAGTAGTTGCTCCTAATTCTTTATAGTATCGTAGGAACCAAAAGAAATCGCGAATCAGCTATTGCCAACGAAAACAAATTGTAAACCGATCGATATCTTCTAGAAGCATATTGAAAAGTTATTCTATATAACAAAATTAAGTTGCGTGACTCCCCTACGGCGGGGTGAAGCGTAGGTTAAGGAAAGCATAAAAGCGTGGTCCTTGACAAGCAAAACTGAGTCCTTTGAAATCGGTTGTGACCAACACAAGCGTGAGTCGTTTGTAGAGAGTTTTAAAAGAGTGCGTCTTTGTGTGTTTTCGTTATCTTGGTGTTATTTCCCTAAGTTAAATCAGTTTACGAGTTTTGAGTTTGCGTTATCGTGTTCTTGTTCTTTCGTGAATTTTCGGTGTCTCAAGACCAGTTTCGTCATCCTACAGTATTTAATTACAGAAGTTTATGCTGTTAAAGCATTTCATTTTGGTTAGCCACTGTGTCTGTTCAGGTCCGGCGTGACCTTTCGTGAGGTCAGGCTCAAAAATTTTGCCGAGCCAGAGTACGCGTTTAAATCCAATATGGTATCGGTAAATGGTATGGTATCGTCATTCTCTAAAAAGATGATCAAAATCGGTGTTTTTTAATTGGGTGATTTCCTTAACACCTAATATCTTCCGCACCCGTGCTGCAGTCGTATCAACCTTTGATGTCAACGTTTAATCTCAACGTTTAGAACACTCTGCAACGAAATATTTCGATGCAAAGATGGCTGAGAAAATCTTGCACTCGTGTCAATGCACGGCAAGCTGTACCATATCCAATTAATCCATAATCGGTTAATGGATTATGCGATTGTATTTTCTACACACGCACGAATGTTCAGTCTACTATACAGGGGGTCTTGCAAAATGTCCGATGAGTTTTCGTAGACCGCGGGGCCTTTCAAAACGCGGGGCCGGGTTCCGGTGAACGCGTTGAACCTGTCTCGCGTCGGCCCTGTATCTGTTATTGGGTGGAAAAACGCTGTGAATGGAGATTTACAAAATTTTGTATTTATCTGTTAATTGTGCAAGTGCAAGATTAATCGGTTTTCGTGTCTTCGGAAAAAATCATGCAATTTATTTGAGTGCTGATAGAAAGAGTAGTGGGTGCTCGGAACTTAAAACGATATCTTGGAGACAATAATATGTTACAGGCAGGTAATATTTATCTCATTGGCGTTTTTCGTTGTGAACTAATGGTGAACCGTGATAAAGTGAAATTTGCAAGTCAGTAGCACTGTCCAACAAATTTTTACTTCTTCCCTAATCTGTAATATCCATTAGGTGAATCTTGTAGAGTTTACTTTCTACAGAGTAAAAAGTTCTTTATTTGACACGAATTTACTATAGAAGTACACTTGACAGCTTATTTTTAAAGCTTGATGAGCAATTATAATTTTTCAAAAGTATAAATAATTATAATTATGGAGATTGATAAACTCAGGATACTCTCACCTAACCTATAAGACAAGAATGATCCTCCTAGCCTTTTTACATTTTATGTAATATCTCATTTTATCCCAAAATCGTGTCTTTTTAGAAGAGTCCATTTTTTGGAAACTCAGAGTGATAGAGAAATTTCAATTATTTATTAATTTTCAGAAAAGTAAATTTGACAAGAGTTTCCCAATGAATATTACAGATTAAAATTCGCGTTGTACAGTGTAATTAAAAATGTAACGTCATCGTTGAATCATTTTCTAATCGTTGACACTCGACGTGGATACTTCAGAAGTACGTGTGCAATTTGGGTTTGCCTCAAAATCTCTGAGTCGAAAACTCAGGATACTCTCACCTAACCTATAAGGAAAGAATGATCTTCCTAACCTTCTTACTTTTTATGTAATACCTCATTTTATCCCAAAATCGTGTCTGTTTAGATAAGTCCATTTTTTGAAAACTGAGAATGGCAGGAAAATTTCAATTATTTATTCGTTTTAATACGTGTGCGTTTAATTAAATTTAAATTAATTTTATTTTAATATGAATTTAGTTAATGAATTTAATTAATTAAATACGTGTGCAATTTGGGTTTGCTCCAAAATAAATTATTCTGATTTTTCAAATAATTATAAGGTATGAATGTTAGAAGTAAATCGGTCAAGTATGGTACCACGTATTTGCAGCCTCTCGAGGCTACTTTCATTTATTTCTTTGAGACTCGATACTTTGACAGACGCTAGATTTTTGTATCTACATTTCATCGCACGAATGCAAAAATTAAATGGCGTTTCGTTCTCGATTTACGGTATTGTCCTTACGGTACCGATACTCCTTCCATTTGTTAACTCGGGCTCGTTAATTGTCACGGGTATGTGTGTTAGTATGTGTCATCTATTAAAGATAAATTACTGTACATCGAGTACCATGTATCAATCCGGTACAGATAGGTTGTGCAACACAACGATGAATAATTCATGCCTCTGTTTTATCAAACAGTCTTACTGCCTGCCACTTTTTATGCCACCATGTATCCCTGTCGATCCATAAACAGTAAGCTCCATAATTAACGCGTTGCCCGAGCAAATGATGATAAATTTTACAGCATCTTGCTACCAGCCAAACCGAATTCAATCAATTTCGCGATCCTCTGCGCAAAACGACTACATCCTGTGCTCGAGATGTCTCCGACGCGAACCAACCGAGTTTATGCTACTTCCAAGCGAAACTTACACTTTCGCAACAGTAAACCTACCATAACCTAAATGACCGATTTTAAAAATTTCGATAAAAATTCTGCGTTCGACGTTATCGTTTTAATTCTTCGTTTCTTCGATTTTCCTTCCGGTATACGTGCAATTGATCTTTCAATTTTTCCAATTATTCCACTTTTCTGTGAGTTTAAATGTTAGTTCTTCAATAACCTGTCATTTAACAGTGGTAAGTTTAGTAATAATACCGTATACAGAAAGAAAGGGGAGAAAGTATATGTTGTAGATTGAAGGTTAGAAAACGCAGTGCACTGGTATTCAGTGAAATAGTAATTTTAACCCTTTCTTTACTACAGGTGACTATAGTCACCGGTCACAAAAATTCAGCCAAGAATTAATACACGTACTCCCGTTCTGCTTAGCTCTCTCCGCAAAGAATTGCAAGCTTTTGCGATGATAGATTTTTCTTTTCCTTTTTTCTTTTTCAAAAGACTTCACCCCGAATGCTAAAGACTGCCAATACCAAAGATTGTAATGTTTCGCTACTACGGGTAACTATAGTCACCAGCCACGAGACGCCATCTTTGAAAAGATCGAGTGCCAATAAATGGACTCCGAAATCGAGGAAGGAAATTCAGAAATCGGGCCTTAACCATTTGCGCTATAAAGACGTGCCGCGCACGTTCAGATGCTTTTGTTCCAAAGACGCCAGCGACGTGTATACCACGTCGATAGGCATTTGTCGCAGAAACAAAAACGACGTGTCCGTCACGTTGGCTAACAGTTAGGCTCAATGTAACGCCTTACCGTATGTTATATTGTAGAGCGCGATACGGTAACCGAAAGTTAAATCGTAGCGCAAGTGGTTAATTTGGATCTGGCAAGAAAAATTGAAGCATCAAGAGTTTCCTATACGCAATGGCGTCGAAAGGACACCAGATATCTCGAGATAACAGCGATTGGTGAAGCCAGGATTTTTTTAATAAATCACTTGACACATTTTCCGTGGGATACCACGGCGGAGAGCTGACAGAGGAAGAGGCAGAGGAATTAGAAGCATAAATCGTCGGCTGGTTCGACCTCGTTGGTTCAACCTTCGAATATGTGTTTGGATTGGCCGAAAGAGCTTGGAGAGAAAAAGGAATCCCGGGACCAAGGACCCGGAGAGACTCGCGGGAGGATACACGACAAGCTTCTGGCTTTGGAGTGGTCGCTTGTAAAACAACCGAGCGGTACCTTTCTGTCGCGCGGTTCGATCCCGTGGGATCCGACTACCCGTTTATCGTGAGCCCTCGAAAGAATCGCGTGCTGGCCCGTGGGAAACGACACAAATATTTTAATAAACATTCCTGCCCGGCCGGAACGTCTATGCTCTCGAACAGGAATTATTGCGTCGATTGGCCCGCTGATCCGTCAAGGTCGGGATCGTCGATCGTAGATCGATCACCTGGTGACTTATCGTCTAGGGCTCTTCGTTTGGAGATTTCATGGAACTACTGGATACTCGACGGGTTTTGGATTTGGTTTCGTGGGAAACTTTCGCCGGGGAATTATCGTAATAACGTTTAACACGAAATTTCGAGGTTAGAAATCGACACTGTTTAGCTTACTTGATATAATTTCTGTGGCGGTTTGAGAAACACAACGTTACTTGAAAACTCGAGCACTATAGTGAACGACACGTTCACTTTCCAGTTAGTAGTATTTAGTAGGTACTATGTCTGTGGGTCTATATTTGTAGGTACTATATCTAGTAGTATTATGTATAAATCGATTACCTGGTGACTTATCGTCCAGGACTCCTGGTTTGGAGATATCATGGAATTACTGGATACTCGATGAGTTTTGGATTTGGTTTCGTGAGAAACTTTCGCCAGGGAATTATCATAATAACGTTTAACACGAAATTTCGAGGTTAGAAATTGACGCCGTTTAGTAGCTTACTTAATTGCTGTGTCGGTGTTAAAAATAACGTTTCGTGAAAACTCGAGCATTATAGTGAACGACAGGTTCACTTTCCAGTCAGTAGTATCTAAGTAGTAGGTACTATACCTAGTGGTACTATGTATGGGAAGAAGTTGGGCTGTTGATTAGCCTGATAATTTAATTGCACGTTTATATTCGCTCAGTGGAATACACGCGGGACTAACAAAAAGCATTTCGTTCTGTTGTAGAAAATATCTCTCCCATGTTCATGAGGAACTTCCCCCCTTCCTTCTGGAAGAGCCAGCATCCTAGTGAAGTCTACGAGTGTCCAACGGATCCATGGCATTCGCATTATCCACAGTATCACCACAGGTGAGCGTTCCTGACATTCCTCGTGCTGTCCTTAAAATATATTTCTACGTTACAGGAAAATCTGTCCCAGACCTAACCTCTAATACGTTTCTCTGCCTCCTCGAATGACATTATTCTCAAATAATACTCGGTAATCGTGATTCCTTCGATTTTAATCGGAAAATCGGCCTTTTCTTCACAATTCCGTTCTTATTTTAACCCTTTCGTTGTTTCATAAGATTCGAATCTATGATTTGCTTTAAATATATTATAATACAAATTGGAAGAATTAATTAGTGTCGCAAAGTAGTGTCATTTTATTGCAAGGAAATTAACGCAATACGAAATGGAGGATGAAATCGCTTCCCTTAGAATTTTCGATTTAGACCAGCTTCGTAATTAGAGAGATCGCGAGATCATGGATGATCCAAGTTAGATCCTTGATCGTATGACGCGAAACAGTGAAAGGGTTAAATCATCAGTGTTTATGGTGCTTACAGCAAGAGCGAAGTCCACAGTTTCCACCTCTATTCTAACCTTAAAAGTGGACTATCTTATCCAAAATTTTATTTAATGTTCTGTTTAACAAAATTCTCGATATAATTATTCGTAATATATTTCGAGTGATATATTACATCGTGATCAAGTTCACCCTTCTAGAAGATTAATAGAATCTGTTGACTTCGCCACCCCGCAACGCCAATTATTTATTCATCTCGCGTAAAAAGAAGACACTTAGAGAATCCCTTATCGAACAGTTCAAATATCATCAAATTTACTCCAATCCACTGAAAGTCAACGAAAATTTCGTTCCTCTCAATCCCTCTCTTCCAACTCGATCGGAATCCCCATTATTTCATCTCCATACGTCGCGTCGGATAAATCCCATGAACGAGAACGTATCAGCACGGTGCGCAATTACACCAACCCCATGGAAGAATCTCGTCCAATCGAATCCCAGCGCGTCGTGCTCCATTTTAAATCCGCGCGGCTCCGCTCGCTCGCGCCGCTGGTTCACGCGCGGCGCGCGAAACCAGCCCGTGATTAATCGACGAAATCGTCGCGAGCGTGGTCCGTTCAATTAAAGGACGATAATGCGGCCGATGCTTCACGCATTCCAAAAATCCGCCTCCGGCAGGCGCGACACGCTCATTACGCGATAGCCTGCCGGGATAAACCATCGGGAACGAATGTCGCAGCGGGCGCGGAGCGCGGGGAGGAAGGGGGAACCCGTTGGAAAAAGGACGAGGAGAAGAAAAGGGAGACAAAATGGGAGAAAAATCGGGAAAAATGGAGGAAAGAGACGGAGCGAGAAAGGAATAGATGGGAGTACGGGGTAGGTCGGAGGAGCCGTAGAAAAAGCGACACGGCGGAGGAGAAGAGCGGAGAGAGAAAGAGAGAGAGAAGGCAGGAGAGGAGGCAAAGAGAAAACGAGACGTGAAAAATACAGAAAACCGTCGGGAGCAGGTACCCCTGCCGCAGAGATCCTTAGCGCTGATCTCGCGTCGGCCGCCGTATAAATTACCAGTCTGTCACCGTTCTTGAGAAGAGGCACGATATCGAGGATTCTTTCTTTCTCTTTCTCTCCGACTCTTTTTTCTCTCCTTTCGAAGTCTCTCTCATTTTCGTCTGATCTTCTCCAGCGTTCCGTCCTATATCCACCCTTCTTCTTCGCGTACTGTTCATTTCCTGGCGACTTCATCCCTCGAGCCTACTTGCTTCCTTCGGACATTAGAGCCTCCCTTAGCGTTATTCCGTATAAAAGAAATCAGCGAAGGATGTAAAGGCGTCGAAAACGATTTCCACGATCTGTTTTGCAGGGCTGTGCACGAGTATCACCACCATAACATGGCGACCGTGACGAGTTACGGCGGTCTGCTGTTGGGTGGTGCGCGAGGACTCGGCCACCATGCGGCGCACCACGCGCACTCCGCGGCCTCCTACAAGGACTGGCCGTCGGCGACGCCGTCGCAGTCGTTCGTCGACGCTTCCTCCGCACCCTCTTACCCGCACGGCTATTACGCACCCCTCTCTGGTGAGTAGAGTCACGAATGTCATATATCTCGCGTCGATACCGGGTCGCGGCAATTGGACCAGTTGCTGAGTTCTCGTGGGCTTGTATAATATGTCTTTGACAGTGTTTAGCTGGTGGTGGGACGTAGTTTAGGGAACCTTGCGTATGGAAGTCTGTGGGAGGATCAAATAGGTATCTGTTATAGTTCGGGGTCGTAAATTTTGTATTTCTACTTGACAACTTTTTCCAGCTTTCAAATAAGGGGACAGTCTGATAGTTGGGGGACGAAGGCCGTCGTGGAATCGGTATAATAATCGGCATCCTAGTAACGAACATGCTCTTCATTCTTGTGACTTAAGGTGCTCGAAGGCATTAATATCTTTGAAAAATTTCTTTCAAATTACACTGTTCGATAAATTTTGACTTTTTCTCTAATCTGTAATATTTAACCCTTTCACAGTGTAGTAAAATTACGAATTCGGGTCCAAGAAATGTACAGATCTTTTATGTTCGAAAACACTTCAGCGTGTAATAAAAAATGTAAAGAAATGTGTTTTATATGTACCTTGTTAGTAATTAGTTCGTGTGTAGTACTCGATGCTCTACCCGTGACTGTCACGGGGTAAGCTGTTAATGGGTTAAACGTCATTACTTCGCCTATTTTGCACCCTAAACTTCACAAAAAATTCTGGAGAAGTCAGAGGATTATAGATTTTGTTAATTCATACGCGTGTTTTTGTTATCGACATTTGGCAAGAAGTTTCGAGTCGGTACTAACAAGGAGGTTGCAAGTCCCTCGGGATTTATATTTATATATAAATCTATGATATATTTTCTTCAACTGAATGATTAAATCTATAAACCAGCAAAGTTTCAACTAAATCTATAACCCGAAGGATAGTTTGAGTTCAGTGTCAGTACAGTTTCAGTACAGTTCCATTACGGTTTCAGTACTGTTTCAGCACCGTTTCAGTACAGCTTCAGTACAATTTCAATACAGTTTCAGTACCGTGACAGTACAGTTTCTCTACATTTTCAGCACAGTGTCAGTACAGTTTCAGAACAGATTCGATTCAGCTTCAGAACAGTATCAGTACAGTCTCAGTACTGTCACAGTATACTGTATTCTCTACTCTCACAGTACTGTGACAATACTGAGATTGTACATTTTCAATACAGTGTACAACACTGTTTCTGCACAGTTTTTGCACTGTCTCAGTACAATTTCTGCACAGTTCCTGTACAGTATCGGTATAGTTTCAGAAAGGCTCTCATTGTAAGTTATAATCTTCCAGTGCAGAGGGTTGACGATTACCACCGAATTATGCTTAACTGATGACTAGGAATGCAAATATCCTAAATCTAAATGAACCCTAATTTTCACCACCATTCTATCCTGTAAATCCCAGTTCCACGCCCTGTAAATTCATCCAAGTTAACCATAACAGCAACTCCAAAACCAAGACAAGCTACACCGAGTCTGAGCGCGAGTCGTACACCCAAGCATCGTCACCGTTCCCTTCCACTGAAACATCACTTTCCGCAATTTTCTCCGAGATCAAACCAGCTCGAAACTCCATCTCCTCGTGATCCACGTTTCCTAATCGCGGCGCGAGAAACGAGCTTTCCCTCTCTCTTATATAACCCAGCACCGGCCTGCGAGAAATGGTGCGGCCCTTTTTGCGGTGACGTGTCCCGGGCACCTTGGAGTATAGCGGAGGAACGGAGCGAAATGTTTTACGGCCGTGGCGTTGCTTTTTGTCGTCGGCATCGATGATTTCGGTGGGAGAACAACGAAGAAAGCACGGACCCCGAGAGCGTGGCAGCGCTATATCGGCCCCCATTAAGCTCTTATTAATTGCGAGCATCTGAGGGGCCGACCGACCTTTCTTGCGCGCTACCTGCGCGCCATTCTGCCTCCGTTCCCTCTTGCCAGGCCGCCACAAACGGCACTGCACTCTCGGCCTTCCAACTTTGATGTCGAGTCGATCCTCCTCCGACGAGATTTATCATGTAAATCGCGGGTAAAAAGCCCGCTCATCCTCCCCTACGTTGCAACCCGCCGCTCACCCTCGCGTTCTTCTCTTTTTTCATCCGTGTTTTCGGCACTGTCCACCATCGCACGAGATCCCGTGGATCGGTTGCTTGCTCGCTCGCGAGGGCTCGGTAGGTTGCATCGAGGACTAAGGATCTTGTACGTGCTTCTGGGTGAAATTGGCGATGGAAAGCGTGAACGCGATCCAACGCTGTTCTAACGTGTCCTGTCATCTTTTAAGATAAGAGAGAAATTCTGTTCAATTTGTTAAATTAATTTAGAACAGGGTGTTTGCTAATCTATTCGTAATTCACGAGTGAAGAGGTTCAAACGGTACCATTTTCTGACGTTATTCTTTAGAGTTAGGGGTGTAGTTCTGTGGGTATTAAGATGGGTTCTGTGTTACGAGGAAGTTAGGAGTGTTAGTAGGAAATATCGTATTAAATTCCTAGTTCTCTTCGAAGTTTGGAATATTTTCGATTTTCTATCCATGGTTTTAGTCTTCGCAATCACTCCGATCAAACTCCTAGGCGGAAAAGTAGTTCTTCCTCGGATAAACACCTACTCTCCAATATTTAACATTCAAGAAATCAATTGAAACCTTCGATATAGAATTCTTAAAGACTCGAGGTGGAAGATGATTCGTGCATCTGTCAAAGAAAATTTGACTTACGTGTTTTGTCATTGCATAGTCTCAGAGCATTTCCTATTTTCTAACCCCGATTTTATCCTTTGGAACTATTCCTGAATTACTCGCGATCATCTACTTGCACCATCATCCAATTTCTAAACTAAATTTCTTTCTCGGATTAGCAGCTACCCTGCAACACCTAGCTTTTAATAAATCAATTGAAACCTTCGACATAGAATTCGCGAAAACTTGAAGTAAAGGTGATTCGTATAGCTTCCAAAGAAAATTTAACTCATGCACGTCTCCATTGCCTAGTTTGAGAGCATTTCTTATCTCCTAACCATGATTTTACTCTTTGGAACTATTCCTGAATTACTCGCGATCATCTACTTACTTGCACCATTCTCCAATTCACAATCTAAATTTCTTTTTCAAATAAATAGCTACCATGCAATACCCACCTTTCCATAAATCAATTGAAACCTTTGACATAGAATTCTCGAAAATTCGAAGTAAAAAATAATTCGTATATCTTCCAAATAAGATTTGACTCATATATAATACAATAGTTCGCCAATTGCCTAGTCCCAGAGTATTTCCTTCTTCCCAACCGCAATTTTACCCCACGAAATTGTCGCTAACCATTCGTGATCAACGCAACAAGAATAGTCCCAAAGAATTCGTCGTGGACCTCGATACGAATTCGTTGTTCCTCAAATAAACAGCTACCATGCAATACCTAGCTTTCAATGAATTGAAACCTTTAACATCGGGTTTTCGAGAATTCTAGGTAAAAAATCATTCGTATAGCTTCCAAAGAAAATTTGGCTCGTGTAGTTCGCCATCGTGTATAGTCTCAGTGCATTTCCTACTTTCTACCCTGATTTCACCCTTTGGAACTATTTCTGAATTAAACAACTACCCCCTACGCCCGATCTTCAATACATCTACCTCGAGCCTCGATTTATCGCGATTCCTCGTAACTGCGGAAAATTCGCAAGGGAAGACGATTCGACGGGCAGGAAAGCTTGTCTCACGCGATTCGCCAGCACGTTTGAACGCAAATGCAGCGCACAGAGGCCGCTACGCGGGGTGCAGCTGCAGCACGCCGTGAAAGCACCACGCCCATCGTGATTGCGGAGACCACTCCCATCTGTCTGCACGTCGCTGCAACCAGCACGCCTTCCGTTTTACCTCGGCAGCCAGTCACGCGATTTCATGTAACACGTCCGTAACTTTTGATGCAACGTTCTACCACGCTCCACGATTTCCGTGTCTTCGTTCCAGCTTTATTTTTACCGCGTACCGTCACTTTCCCTCGACCACGCGTTCACCGGTTACGACGGGTGTCTTTGGTGATCACTTCCGTTCCGGAAAATTCGACTCTCTTGTGCCCTCGAGCCCGTTTCACCGACGTTCGAGATGTTTCGGATGTTTTCTCTCAGGATGTGACGATGGTAACACGTGGGGTTAATTTAGGCATCGACCGGGTTCACTGTGAGTGGTGTGATTATGGTGGAATCTATGGTTCGAACGGATCGAAATTAGTGCCGTTTTCACGCTCCTAGTATGTCGTAATATTTATTAACTTCACATCTGACATTTCTATTGACTTTCACATTTTATGACACTCTATTGACATTTTATGACATTTATATGACAATTTTGTGGGCATTTTTAGCGGTCAGGTTGGAGACATTTTAGGAATGCTTCGATACTTTAAATTTAAATTTCCTATTTTATATTTCAAATTTTCTCTTAATATCGTTTTCATGTACTTAATAATTCTTAGTAGCGTAGGAGAATATGGATATCAAATTTTATTATTGAACATGCAATTCATTTGTTATTTAAATTTCATTTTCTTATTTATTAGAAATTTGGATAGTCCTGATTCGCGAGTGAGAAATTCGTATATAGTATGTACATGTATGAATTATTTTTAAAGCAGATATGTTTGGACGTTCTAAATGTAAAGTAGTTTAATATAGGAAACGGTAGGGGGATGTTTCAAAGGGGAGAAAGTGGTGTACCATAGTCAGCTTCCATGTATGGTGAATTCAAGCGAGGAAAATCGATACTAGAGCTTCGCTTTAGCATTCTCATCCCTCTCGCTGTCACGGATTCGATACGCCATAGCTTCGACCCTCTTTCGGTAGCCATTCTGGCCATTTCAGCTTGACAATTATTAAAGAAGCTTGTCTTACCCGACTCGCTATTTTCCTATACTACCCCATTTCTGTGCATCCTCAAGCTATTTCCACCTATACGATCCTTCGCTTCTTTATTATCAAAAATTCTACATATACGTACAAAAAATGAAATAAAATTTCGCACAAAACTTTCCCTGTCATTTTCCATCAAATATTTCATATTTCCTTCCACGCATGGTCGCTATATTTCAAAACTCGAGACTAAAATTGGACAATCTTGCAAATTTTGTCAACCCCAACTGTCAAGAGTACCCTGTCATTCGATGCAATTTTTCAAAATTTTCCAATTTTTCCAATGAAGTACAGAAGACAATCCTGTAAAAGGAGCAACCCTTCGAGCATTGCAGAAAATTAGAGAAAATTTCGTCAGGGTGTTGGTGAGATTCGTAGAAGAAAGGGGAAAAATTTTGGCAGCACCTGGGGTCGGACGCAGCGAGGAACGAACGGGCTGAGATTTAGGGCCAATTTAGGAAACGCTTACATTCGCACGCGCGCGCCTCGCTGCATGGGCGCAGATTGAGAGTTGGTTCGCGGATCGGACCGACCAAACGAGTTTTCAAGAATTTACTCGCCGGAATGCCGGCAACGCTCACTATTCTAACTGGCGTGTGCTACCGTAAGGGCCCTGTGCACGCTCGCTGCTTCCAAGTAGCCGCGACCTCGTCGTCGGACATCGATTCTGGAAATTAATGAATAAATAAGGAAGGACTTACAGCTTGTCCGCTTTCTTCGCCCTGGACAAATATCGACTCCCCGTTTCGAGAAGCAAGCATGAAAAACGAGCTCCGCCAGCCTGATTTTTCGCAACTTTGTCGAAATACGCGAAAGAGAACCAGGATTTTACAGGCTTGTGGGAATTTTTCTTCTTTTCTTCGCGTATTCGGTGACACTAAATTTTAATTAAACGTTGATTATTTTGATGGATTGAACAGGATTCTGATAGAGAACACTTTAGTAATCACGACACGTGCTTTAATATATATTAGCATAGTATACAGTGGTAGAAGAGAGTTATACCAATGAATATTGCCGTGCAATGATGTTCCAGTCGCCTATTCACTGTCACATCCTTGGTACTTTCGATAGGTGGGAGATTAGAATTCAAATATTAAGAATAAAGAAAATAAGGGATATAGTACGATTTATACAGACACGATTTTAGTCGAATGTCTGAGAAAAGGTTTCGATTCTTTACGTCAGTATACAGCGAAGCATGACGCGGAATTGACCGTCGAGAGTTAAGAAAGATCGAAAGCTCAGCCCACTACGGGCCTCAATTGTTCTATATCAGAACAAAAAGACAATATATAACGTTGTCCTCCAACAGAAGCTTCGCATAGAGTTTCCATGGGGTATTAAAAAAGAATGGAGTTCGCGTTGGTGACTTAAATCGAACAGAGTTATTGACACAATTTAGGTAAAATTTCCTTTATTTCGTGTTAATATGGATCTTTCGTTGGTTGAGTTAACGTGAAACTGTGTATTACAACATTAGTATCATCTAGAATACCTTCCTCTTCCTAATTATATTCAGCACAATTGTCATAATCGTTTACTAAATCGATGACAAAGGGTTCGAATATTTTTGGCCGATTTTTGAAAAATATTTCGGTTTTCAATCCCTTATTTTGCGAACCCGGTAGCAAGGAATGCAATTTACGATCTTGAAGAATTATTGTAATATAATGTCTCGTATATCCTCTCTCATATTTCTAAACCTAATTAGTTGACATTATCAATTGTGACAGAAATTACAATCTTCTGCATAAATTCATGTAACGTCATGTAACTGTCTTCGAGTTACTATATTACTATTCTCTACTATCTGCCAATGAAATAAAATAAATAAATCGGTTGTTAAGGGGTTCATTTCTCCTGTCAAATTGACAAAGTTTAGCAAATATCTCGCGTGACTAAAAATCGCGTTAATACCTATTGATAACGGTATAATATCGGTGATATTATATATTATTTAAAAAAGGAAAGAAACGCGTGTTTCCCCACAGAGTTTGAATTTTCCCTGTTCCAAATCGGGGCTCTAAGATCGGAATGATTCCCGAAACCCTGGGCTCTTCCTTCTTCGTTCGCGATGGGCAATTATGACGGCGAAAGCGGGGCAAGTTTTTCACGAGGCCTCGGCAAAGTGTCGCCGGTTTCTCGGGGGTGAGAAGGTAATTTCGGAGTGGGTTTCGACAGCGGGGAAACGGCGCGCAAAAGCGACCCCGCGGCGTCTTCGAATCCCAAGTATCGCCATTAGAACGCCGCTTGGCACCCCGATTAGGCCGTGCCGCGAGTTGACTGGTAATTATATAATTGCGTAAAATTAACTCGGCCGGCATAAATTGGCTGCCGTTTAAGCGCGATTAAGAGAAATAAATCGCAATTACCGTGTGACGTCCGACGACGCCGGGCAACTGTAGATGGTCATGGTGCACCGCGTGACGTTTCTGTCGGCGGTTTTATGCCTCCCTCTTTGCTCCACTACCCCCGCTGGCCGAGCGTATGTCTATTACTTCTGCGAAATCATTAATTTAATTGCCCGCCACCGGCTGTTACATCGACGAATTCAACGCTCGATCGCGCGATCGATGACGATGATAATTCATGCTACAGCGGAAGTCGTCTCTGGTACGTCTCGGCGTGCTTCCATCTTTGTCCGTGTGATTCATATTTTGTCTCCATTCTTTTTCTTTTCTTTTTTTTAAAGAATATCGCGAATATCGGAATTTAGTATCGTATTAGATCGCGAGATCCGATAGAAATTTGGCGAAAGTTATCTCTGCATACTTCCATCTTCGTCGATGTGCTTGATATTCTTCCCTCTCGATTTTTCGAGGG
>NW_016908175.1:291981-326379 GCF_001483705.2 Eufriesea mexicana | reverse complement strand
GAAAGAGTAAATATCAAAGCTTATTGTCAGTATCGTATTAGATCGCGAAATCTGATGGAAATTTGGTGGAAGTCGTCTCTGCTTCCACCTCTGTATGCTTTCATCTTCGTTGGTGTGCTTGGTATTCATCCACTGAATTTTTTATTTGGTAAAAGAAGAGAATATCAGAGCTTAGTATCGTATTAGATCGCGAAGTCTGATAGAAATATGGCGAAAGTCTCTTTCGAGTCTTCGCATACTTCCACCTTCATCGGTGTGCTTTATATTCTTCCATCTCGATCTTTTGAGGAATGAAGGAGGAGAAGAATGAGAGAAAGAGCGAATATCAGAGTTTAGTATCGTATTAGATTGCGAAATCTGATAGAAATTTGGTGGAAGTCGTCTCTTCTGCATCTCTGTGTGCTCCCATCTTCGTCAGTGTACTCGATATTCTTCCATTTCGATTTTTTGAGGGATGAAGGAGGAAAAGAGTTAATATCAGAGCTTAGTATCGTATTAGATCGCGAAAGTTCATAGAAATTTGGCAGAAGTCATCTCTGCTTTCTTCTCTGTCTGCTTCCATCTTCATCGGTGTACTTGATATTCTTCCATCTCAATTTTTTGAGGGATGAAGGAGGAAAAGAGTGAGGCAAGGAGCGAATCTCAGAGCTTAGTATCGTATCAGATCGCGAAAGCTCGTAGAAATTTGGTAAAAGTCGACTCTGCTTCCTTCTCTGTGTGCCTCCATCTTTATCGGTGTGCTTGATATTCTCCTATCTCAATTTTTTGAGGGATCAAGGAGAAAAAGGGTAAGGAAAAGAGTTAATATCAGAGCATAGTATCGTATTAGATCGCGAGATTTAATAGAAATTTGGCAGAAGTCGACTCTGCTTTCTTCTCTGCACACTTCCATTTTCGTCGGTGCCCTAGATATTCTCCTATCGCGATTTTTTGAGGGATAAAAGAGGTAAAAGAGGTGAAGAAGGAGGGGTTTTAGAGCTTAGCACGAGATCGCGAGAGCCGATAGAAATTTGGCGGAAGTCGTGGTTCAACGGCGAAGAAAGGATCGTCGAGATAACAATAATCGAGCGTTTTCTATTCCCACGGTGCAAACGGATTCGAAGAATCAATCAGCTCTTCGGGGAAGAGAAATCGTCCTCTTGCAAAAGGTTTCCGGTTAGATGTTCCCTTACCGACAGGTACAATATTTTAATTTCTCTTTAGAGCTTGCTGAAAACATCCATGAATCGGTTCGGTACAATAATTTGTAGCAGTGTTTATCGAAACCAAATCACAGTAATCTACGTGTACTTAGTACTCAGGTTCTATGTTAAAACCAGAATTTCTTTGTTCAAAAGAAGACAATATTTCTGGAAAGAATTGCACTGAGACGAGACCTTGCCAAAATCTACGTTGAAACGAAAGTTATTCGTCAAGAAAATTTTTCTAATAAAGAAAAGGGACTACTTCTGAGAAAAATTTTGTTAAAACCCTCGACGAATCGATATATTATAATAATTTGCAATAGTATTTATTGAAATTACGTCGCGGATCACGATGTAATATTAAGTCGAAACGAAAGTCAAAGAAATTTCTCTAGTGAAGAAAAGGTAGTACTTTTGAGAAAAATTTGCAATTAAACGCGCCCTTGCTAAAACCCTCGACGAACCAATTTAATAATTTTTACAAGATACTATAGGCCCCAAAATCGCAGTAAAAGTTACTCGTTGGGGAAGGGTGTATTACTAAGAAGAATTTCAAAGAGGTGTTAAATCCTTGTTAAAAATCTTCCTAAAATCTTCGAATCGATGTAATAACTTCCAAAAGTACTGAAGAAAATCGCAGAAACCTGTACACACCTATCAGATATTAATATAGTACGTGAAACCTGAAATTTCTCGCGTATAAAATTTCTCTATTCAAGAAACAGGAGTATTTCGAAAAGAAAAATTGCAACGAGTCGTGCCCTTGCTAAAATCCTTGCCAAAAGCCTTCCTGAACTTGCAAAATTACTAAAATCGAATCTCAGAAATCTATATCCACTTATCAGATATTAATATTAAGATATTAGTCGCGGACCAAAATTTCTAGCGAATAGAACTACCACGAAGGGGAGTGTTTTCAAGAAAAGTTAGCAAGGAGACATGTCCTCGGGGCGGAAGTTGAAAAGTTGGGAAAGAACGGGCGACGGAAATGGCGAAAACGGGGGGGCAAGATTCACGGGACGGTGGAACTGGATCCAGGGATGTTAATTTAATGCGGTTCACGTACTTTTATCTTTCCGGAGTGAGCATTAATTCCCCGGCGGCCGCGAACAGAGACGAATTTACGAGCGAGATTCGTTATCCGAGCCGGAAGAGTGCGACGGACTGGTATCGCGAAATCTATTGCTTCCGAACACGCAGTCGCCACGACGTCGCAGGCCTTAGATGGACTTAAATCAAAACACGAATTTCGCCCGTGAATGTTGAATCGAATTCCATGCACGGTATTTTGTCCAACGATCGCCGCGATACGCTCGACCCTTCCCTTTCGCCAACGAATATTTTCTCGCATTTCTCCCTTTTCGATAACCCTTCCAGTGTCGCCGTTCAACGAAACTTGTTGCTTTTTTCCGATCGTCGGATTTTTTGTATTACAATCGGCAGGTAGCATCGCGTTTTCGAAGAGGTTGATGCTCTCCTCGCTTCAAAGCAGTGTGCTTAATAACGCGTTAATTAGAATTGCACGATTATCGAGGGGGTGAAAATTTATAGGTTAGAATCGAGTGATTTTATTCTGAAAGTGATCGCTATTAACCCTTCGCATTCGACGACTTTTTCGTTACAGAAAAATAGTAATTCGAAGACTTTCTGTCATAGAGTCGACGATATTTTTTAAATGGTAAATGAGAAATCATATGCAAATTAAGACATAGAATTATTTTTCTTCGTCATTTCACACATTTAGTTAGGTCATTTTATATTTCATATATTAATTAACGTCGATCTTTAGAATTTGATTAAATGGTGACTAATAGTCACCTCTCGAGTGCAAAGGGTTAATAATGGAGGATTTCCAGCTAGATTAATCCTATGAAGACCGAGATCTGCCCGTCTAATGAACAACTTCCTTTTTAATAATAAAACTGGTTTATTTAATTAACATATTACACTAAATTCCTCTATTGATCATTCTAGGATTGCTATAGAATTTATATGATCAGTGTATGTATTAATCCAATGGCTGTAGTACTGCGTAGATGGCTATACTCGGTACTATATTGACAACAGTCTATATCTCTAGCGATAATTGATATAGCCATTGATCATCCTAGAATTGCTATAGAATATAGATGATCAGTAAACAAATTAATCCAATGAATAGTACTGCGTAGATAGCTACACTCTGCACTATATTGATAATTGTTATTATCTTTAGCGAAAATTGATCTATCTATTGATCATTCTTGATGTTGGAACCCGGATTTCAATATACAACACGGGTTCTAACAAGAAGGCTACGTTGGAAAAATACAAGCTGGCGGAGAGGAAAAAAACAAAACAGAAATTGAAACTGGAACTGACTGAACTGACTACTGAACTGAAAACTGTACTGAAACTGTCCTTTCGCAAATTTTGTGGGTGCTTATATAATGTTGGTTTTTTGGGGGGCGGGGGGAGGGAGTGAAGATGACCATTGGCTCTTAGTGAAAGCCGGAATGAGTCAATTGTTTTTGAACTCTGAAATTGGTCTGCGTTTGTCAGCCAAGTCCTCCTAGTGACTAAGGGCCAACGAATCGTTAGTCATCCAACATAGAATTACTATAGAATTTAGATCATGTATGTATCGATCCAATGATTGTAGTACTGCGTAGATGGCTATAATACCGTGTAGATGACTATACTCGGTACTATATTGACAACAGTCTATATCTCTAGCGATAATTGATATAGCCATTGATCATCCTAGAATTGCTATAGAATATAGATGATCAGTGAATAGATTAATCCAATGGTCATAGTACTGTGCAGAGGCCTATACTCAGTACTGTATTGTTAATTGTTAATATTTCTATCGATAACTGATCTATCCATTGATCATTCCAGAATTATTATAGGATTTAGGTGATCCCACGATCCTCTATTCTCTACGTCTCTAAGTACTACAACCAATCTGCCTTGCCCACGCCCTTGCACCCTTACTTAAAGTCAAAACTCTCTCTTAATCACTCGACCCAGTCGTAAATATGTCAGCCGTTCGCACGCACTCCAGGTATCGTCCTAAACGCCTAAGTCGAAGCCGATGTCACTGTTTATTATTCTCCAGATAGAGACCTTCGCCGCTTGCCATCCCACAATAATAATTATTATTATCATTTTCTTTGTCCAGAAGGTGAAACACCACGGAAACCCAATCTTCCTTGCCTTAATACCAATTCTTAGATGCGATAACTAGTTATTTATGATAGAAAATTTGGTTCAAGTCATCTGAAGAATTCAGGTGCCAATTGTGAAACCATGATGCAAAATTCCCTGTCCCTATTTCGCAAGGAGAGTGCACGTCCTTCGGGTGATTGATTATAGTTGACACTTTGCAGGTTTGTAGATTTGGTCCTCCAGTTGAAGAAAATATATCGTTATAAGGGCAACTACTCTATAGTTTTCGAGATATTTATGATTACAGTTTTATTATTGCCTTAATTACAGATTTATTTGGAATATCAAGTTCCTAGGTTGTGGCCTAATGGCGATATCCGAAAATTCCTACGCTGGTGGCAATTTTGGATGTTGCTCTTAGGCCACAATGCCACTTGATAACTATCGATAACTATTCGGAAGAAATCTCTAGTTAAGAATAATAAACCTTTAATCGTAAATATCTCGAAAGCTGTCGAGTAGTTGCCCTTATAATGCACTTTCTTGAACTGCATGACTAAGTTTCAATTAAATCGATTACTCGAAGGACTTGCACCCTCATTGTTAGCAAGGAGTCAAAACTTTCCTATCAGAAATCTCTAGTCTCTGCATCCTCCTCGTTAATCTAGACAATATTAATAATTTTTCATTCGTTTGACGAAACAATTAAATCAGTTTAAAATTATTCCTGTTATTTTAAAGCAAGGTGTCTCGCTTTAAAATCGAAGAAGGAGCAGGGATCGCATTTCGTATCGTTGCCATGTTATCACGAGGAAATTGAAGAGCATTCTTTCACGCGTGACCAACCTTTCAAGCCTCTCTTCAAAGGTACACACAGCTCCAACAATTCCTAGCCAGGTGTAGTTCCCTCCTCGTCATTTGCATAATTTTTTTCTTCCTCCCTTTCGAGGATTAATTGCACGATTTCCTTACCTTTTTCTAACCGACTCGTAAAACTACCTGATCCCGCCTATTCCCTTACGTCTACTCAAATACAATTTATCACGTTCGCTGCGAATTTCTGCAAAATATTTGTCATAGATATTTGCTAGGTTCAAAATAAATATTATTTACTTTTCTCCCTTTCTTTCTTTCTTTCTTTAATTTACAGACATTAAACAGTTTTTAATTTACAAATATCAAAACAATTTTAATTTAAATTATAATTGTTGGAGATTCTCGTGGTTGAAAAATTAATTAAAAACGGATTCTTGCAGATTTATTTAGACAATATAAAATTAACGCGTCTTTACACTTGACAGGTCATTACGACATATTCAAATGCCAGGAGAAAAAACACGCATGATTCATACGCTAGGTTCAAAATAGACATCATTTACTTTTTACTCTTCATTTCTTTTTTTTAAATTTAAATTATAATTGTTGGGAATTTGCGTGCATAAGAAATTAATTAAAGACGGATTCTTGGTAGATTTATTTAGACAGCACAAGATTAACGCGTCTCTACACTTGACAGAATATAACGATATATTCAAATGCCAGTAGAAAAAACACGCATGATTCATACGCTAGGTTTAAAATAGATATTATTTACTTTTCACTCTTTTTTTTTTTTAAATTACAATTATTGGAGATTTGCGTGGATAAGAAATTAATTAAAGACGGATTCTTGGAAGATTTATTTAGACAACGCAAGATTAACGCGTCTTTACACTTGACAGGTTATAACGACGTATTCAAATGCCAGTAGAAAAATCACGCATTCATCCTTCGCAACGTGATTCGCGCTCTTCAACAGACAACGCGATTATTATTCAACAAGCTATTCAACGACAATTTATTCCGTGTTAACCCTGTTGTAAGCTTTCACGCTTTTCGTATCAGGTGTTAGTTATTCCTCTTTTCAACCGAAAGCTTGAAAAGCTCTCTTTAGAATAAGGATGCAAATGGGTTGAAAACAAATGAAGGTGCAAGTCCCCGATACTGACCTAGGCTACATATTCATCTTCGTTGCACTTCAACAATCACACGTATACTCGATTCAATCTCTGATTTATACAAAATTCCACCTTTTAAAATCCACATCATATTTTAATACTTTACCAAAAGATAGTCTATTAATCGGCTTTTTGTTACCGACGCTTACCGACCAATAGCCTATTAATCGCTTGCTATTATCATTACAACAGTCATTATCATTATACAAACAGTAATTTGTTATTTAGTATCGAGGTGCGTAACTCAGTTGCGTCAGTTGCGTTACTTTGTAATCTCCCACATTTTTATATGGGAGGAGTTTTATATGGGGAGCACCAGGGAGAATTCGCAGCTGAGCGACCAGTTGGATGTGCGTATAGCGTTAAATCGCTAGCACTTGGTAAAGTGTTTATTAGGATTATGGGTAAAAGAAATAGTTATTTTATATTATAATGTTCTTTATTATTTCTCTCAAGGAAGGTATATCTATTCTCGTAGAGAGTCAAATCTAGAGTGAGGACAAAAAGGGTATGCGATTGCAGTTCGTCCCGGTCCTGAAATTCTTATCTAACGTGTAAAATAAGCACTTCGCGCATTCCCGGAACCTCTTCGACGCATAGTTTAAAGATATATCTATTTCTCTTGACAGATTCATTTTTGTATATTCGATACGTTAAAACGTATCTTATTTTCAACAGTGTTAATATCCAACTCTGACATTTCGAATCCTTATCAGGAACGCGAAGAATCCGTCATGCGTTTGAAAGTTCATCCCCAAAGCTGGAAGAAATCTCAGCCCAGAGCTCGACTGAAATAACATCGCGCATTCGTGTCCCCTAATCGATCTCCCATCCCGAAACCACCACCCACTCACTCATCCACCCACTCATCCAGCCACTCGCCTTTGACATCCCACCGAACGAACCTCCACCGGGAAGCAAAACCCCTACGGATGCTTCCGTACAGGGATTTCGAATGCTGCAAGATCGGCGAACATTGGTCGCGGCGAAGAAAAATGGAGGAAGTGACTTAAGGAGCGTGGAGTGCGTTAAGTGAGCGGGAATTGCGATCGGGTCGGAGGATCGGCGAGGCGGTTTCGCGCGGTCGTGGCAAGGCGAAACAAAGAAAGGGGCCGGCCGGGCGCTCTCAATATTTCTAGGAGAATTAATTCAGGGAATCTTCGCGATAAATTCTGGTCCGCGTGGGACATTCTCTCCGCAGAGAATATTCTGGATCCGCGGCGTCGCTGCAGCCGGGCCTTTCTGGCACGCGCCTCGAAAATGGCGTCGCCCGGTGACGTCACGTAATCCACGCTCGTGCAACCGCTTCCACCGGCGAGAGCAAAAGGGAAGAGAATGGAAAAGAGGGACACCAGGGTAGCCGGGGACGGCTAGCGAGCCTCCATTGGTCAGCCGGCCGGATGGAGGGAGTGGTCGAAAGCTGCCGGTTTATATCGATCTCTCGAAGTCGGCTCGTTTGCGGACGGTGAGACACTCCGGTGAACCGGAGCTGCCTCCGCGGCGAACGCGCGTCCTCTTCGTCCTTTAACCCCTGGTCGCCTTCGCCAGGCGACACCGTCTTTCGAGGAGGAGCGTCCACTCGCCTTCGGGCACCTCCATCACCGACGCCGCACACTCTTTACCTCTGTTTGGTACCTCGCTACGTTTGCTAACGGATCGCTGCGAGATGCGAGAGGATATAACGTTTGCGTCTTCGGAAATTTCGAGGGCGTCGCGATGTACCTTTCTCAGCTATTTGGTAACTAGGTATTTTTGATAACGGATCAATGATGTCAGCGTTTTCATGAATTTCGTGAGCATTGCGATGAATCTTTTTGGTCTATTTGGTAACTAGGTATTTTTGATAATAGGTCAATACGAGATGCTACGATATTTCTAAATTTGTGAATTTTGTGAACGTTGCCGACGAACGCTTTTGATCTATTTGGTTATTACGTATTTCTAATAACGGCTCAATATGAGATGCTATAATGTTTGTGTCTTCATAAATTTCGTGAGGTTCGCGACGAATCCTTTGGTCTATTTGCTAACTAGGTATTTTTGATAACGGATCAATGATGTCAGCGTTTTCATGAATTTCGTGAGCATTGCGATGAATCTTTTTGGTCTATTTGGTAACTAGGTATTTTTGATAATAGGTCAATACGAGATGCTACGATATTTCTAAATTTGTGAATTTTGTGAACGTTGCCGACGTTCGCTTTTGATCTATTTGGTAATTACGTATTTCTAATAACGGCTCAATATGAGATGTTATAATGTTTGTGTCTTCATAAATTTCGTGAGGTTCGCGATGAATCCTTTGGTCTATTTGCTAACTAGGCATTTTTGATAATGGGCCAATGGTAGATGTTACGATATTTTTAAATTTGTGAATTTCGTGAGCGTTGCGATGATCCCTTTTGATCTGGTTGATAACTACTTAGGTATTTTTGATAATGGATCAGTGCTACGATGTTAGAGTCTTCGTGAATTTCGCGAGAGTTGCGATGAATCCTTTTACCTATTTGGTAACTAGGTATTTTTGATAATGAGTCAATACGGAGTGTTTCGGTGTTAGTGTCTTCGCGAATTTCACATGAGTCGCGTGGAATGCTTTTGATCTATTTAGTAACTAGGTATTTCTAATAGTGGATCAACATGAGATGCTATCATATTTGTGTTTTCATAAATTTCATGAGCATTGCGATGAATCCTTTGGTCTATTCGGTATTTAGGCATTTTTGATAATGGGTCAATGCGAAGTACTACGATATTTCTAAATTTGTGAATTTCCTGAGCGTTGCGAGAACCCTTTTGATCTATTTGGTAACTAAGTATTTCTAATAATGGTTCAATACGAGATGCTATAATATTTGTGTTTTCATAAATTTCGCGAGGGTCGCGATGGACCCTTTTGATCTATTCGGTACCTAGGTATTTTTGATAATAAATCAATGCTACCTACTACGATATTCCTAATTTCACCAACTTCGCGAGCATCATAACCAACTCTTCTGACCCATTAACTAGGTATTTTTGATAACGGATCAATGATGTCAGCGTTTTCATGAATTTCGTGAGCATTGCGATGAATCTTTTTGGTCTATTTGGTAACTAGGTATTTTTGATAATAGGTCAATACGAGATGCTACGATATTTCTAAATTTGTGAATTTTGTGAACGTTGCCGACGAACGCTTTTGATCTATTTGGTTATTACGTATTTCTAATAACGGCTCAATATGAGATGCTATAATGTTTGTGTCTTCATAAATTTCGTGAGGTTCGCGACGAATCCTTTGGTCTATTTGCTAACTAGGTATTTTTGATAACGGATCAATGATGTCAGCGTTTTCATGAATTTCGTGAGCATTGCGATGAATCTTTTTGGTCTATTTGGTAACTAGGTATTTTTGATAATAGGTCAATACGAGATGCTACGATATTTCTAAATTTGTGAATTTTGTGAACGTTGCCGACGTTCGCTTTTGATCTATTTGGTAATTACGTATTTCTAATAACGGCTCAATATGAGATGTTATAATGTTTGTGTCTTCATAAATTTCGTGAGGTTCGCGATGAATCCTTTGGTCTATTTGCTAACTAGGCATTTTTGATAATGGGCCAATGGTAGATGTTACGATATTTTTAAATTTGTGAATTTCGTGAGCGTTGCGATGATCCCTTTTGATCTGGTTGATAACTACTTAGGTATTTTTGATAATGGATCAGTGCTACGATGTTAGAGTCTTCGTGAATTTCGCGAGAGTTGCGATGAATCCTTTTACCTATTTGGTAACTAGGTATTTTTGATAATGAGTCAATACGGAGTGTTTCGGTGTTAGTGTCTTCGCGAATTTCACATGAGTCGCGTGGAATGCTTTTGATCTATTTAGTAACTAGGTATTTCTAATAGTGGATCAACATGAGATGCTATCATATTTGTGTTTTCATAAATTTCATGAGCATTGCGATGAATCCTTTGGTCTATTCGGTATTTAGGCATTTTTGATAATGGGTCAATGCGAAGTACTACGATATTTCTAAATTTGTGAATTTCCTGAGCGTTGCGAGAACCCTTTTGATCTATTTGGTAACTAAGTATTTCTAATAATGGTTCAATACGAGATGCTATAATATTTGTGTTTTCATAAATTTCGCGAGGGTCGCGATGGACCCTTTTGATCTATTCGGTACCTAGGTATTTTTGATAATAAATCAATGCTACCTACTACGATATTCCTAATTTCACCAACTTCGCGAGCATCATAACCAACTCTTCTGACCCATTAGATACCTAGGTATTTTTAATAATGAACAAATACGTGTTGTTACGATATTTACGTCTTCGTGAATTTCCTATGAGAGGATGTGACGGTATTTTTGGTATTAAGGGATTAAGGTTGGATTAAGTTGGATGTGTTACTTGCAGAGGTACTGGAATGGTTGTGGTTCCTGGGAATCTTGTTGAGAAAATTCAATTTGGTTCTGGTTAGAGCTCTTATTACTCCCATTAATTGTGACTTAGGTATATCGATGTATTTACGATTCTTCGTTGAATTATCCGAATCATAGTGATCATATACGTCTGATTTAATGCAAATTTACCTAATGAGTAAAGAAAATTTCATAGCAAAGCCGAAATTTTATTTCTCCCCTCTCTCTTATACCAAAATTATAAAATAAATTTTGGCAACACGTATCTTCTAACAAATCCACGAGAATAAAAATAAATTAAAAAAGAAAATATTCTAGGATGACGAAAACTGGTTTTGAGATACCAAAAACTGAGAGAACAACAGGAACAGAATAACACGAACACGAAACTCATAAAACTGATTTAACTTAGGAAAAGAACATCAAGATAACGCAACGAAAACACACAGAATCGCACTTTAATTTAACTCTCTTTCCAACATCGAGAGACTCACGCTGGTGCTGGTCACAATTAATTTCTAAGGACTCTATTTTGGTCGTCGAGGGCCCTGCTTTTATGATTTTCTTAACCTAACCTAACCCTGTAGGGACCACGCAACTTAATCCTCTATGGACCGAATATATATTTCTCTTGACTATAAGAATTGTATGTAACATAAAATCATCAAATATCAGCTAATAAATTCAGCATTTTTGACAATTTTATTAGAACGAATTCATATTAAAAGTTTGAATTAACAACGTTTGTACTATTGTGCCAAGATAATGTGCAATAGATAGACAAGATAATTTTCCACGTCATCTTGTGGAGAAAAGGTCATAGGGGGCCATAGAGGATCTAACCTATCATGATCGAATAACCGGTAAATGAAAAAGAATTAGAATTTTTAAAAATGGACCCACGGGAGGTATTGTGAAAATAATTATAACTATATCGAAAGAAAAATCGCGAACTGGAGTGATCAAGACGATAACGTTAAATGCAGTATTTAATAAAATACCCATACATCTGCATGTAACTTGAAAGTTACACGGGCCCATAGAGGGTTAATTTTGTTACCCAAAATAACTTTTCCATTTGCTTTTAGAAAATATCGACCGGTTTATAATTTGTTTTCGTTGGGAATGGCCGATTCGCGACTTCTTTCCGAAATGAAAATCCTACAATATTTTCTGCTTGAAATTCTCTATCATAGTCACAGAGGATGAAGGTAATAGAAGACGTAGACGACACAAAGATTTAGAGGCTTAATTTCCAATTAATACACGCTCATGGGTGCATGCATACGTGTTTCGAGACGGGGTGAATCAAAGTAGGGACTCTCCTTTACCGCGAGTATATTGGATTTCAGGCTGCCAGGGGTTTGACCCCCATTGATAAGGGTCATCACGATGCTTTCGATACGTAACCCTCGACATCACCAAGGGTTCCAGCACCCAAGGGTCGAGTCTTTGCTTTTTAAACCGGGGGTGTTCGATTTAATTTAATCCAAATGCCCAACTCTCGTCTTTTGACGTCGAATTTGTTACCTAAAATTAAGGGTGAACGTAAGCAACGAACCCTCGGATTAATCGTTACCGAAAAATTAATTTTGAAATTAATTTTCAAATTATTCCGTTTATCGTGTTCCAGAATTTTTATATCCCCGTTAAATTAATCGACGTTGTTAAAGATGAGGTAAAATACCTTTTTGATCGTGCGATTTTAATTCGACAATTTCGAGAAATAACACGGGAACGAGAGGCGGTTATATTTTCAACGAAATACTACAGAGAGAGTCGCAAAATTCTCGGGTTGAGTGCGTTTCACTCCGAATTTCCTTCGACCTTGTGCTTTGTTTCTTTGTTGGATGGACCGAAGGGAATTCCTCCTTGTACCATCTTGCTATGCTCTTTGATATCGCGATATTGAATGCTGAAACATTCATAACAGGTGCGTTCGCCCGTAACTTTGTATTCATCGACTTGTGTGCGTCTGAGGTTTCAAACGGAAACACTTGGCTGTGTATTCTTCGTACAATAAAGGAACATTTAGCAACAAATCGTCGATCAAAGGTAACTCGTCTTGGAGACAAATATTTTATGCATTTTTAAAATTACTCTTTCTATTAATTTTCCGTTTCTTTTTGATTTTTGCAATAAAGAGGCGTGTTTAAAAAATTTGATAGTTGATAATTACAATTTTTATAATTAATTGTTAATACACAGGCCTATTTTATATTTAAATTCATTTAAATATTATGGAAATATTATTCGTATTTCAATGGTGTTTTTTAAGTACTTATCTAAATAGTATTTTCACAGAAATCTTTTATTTCAGAGGATGAATATTCTATTTTGATTCAGGCTAGAATATTTTTACAATATTTTCTAAGTAATATTTCTTGCAACAAATTTCTTAAATTAAGAAATTACAGTAAAATGAATCATTCAATTCCAATTTTGAATCAAACATCCCAAATTTTTACTTAATTATTGTTAAGTAATATTCTACTATTATTACATATCATTTTACTGTCATATTAACACTAGATTTACGGAGCCCGCCAATTTGACGGAAGTTTAAAGTTTTAGCTTTAAGTAAGGATGCAAGGGCACGAGGCAGTCAGAGTTGAAAAGAAGGTAGAATTGAGAAGTAGTGAGAATTGAGAAGAGCTGAGTTGAGAGTAGGCAGAAGGCTGAATGTGTATCGTGTGGGAAACTTAGCGTAACATTTTAGTTAAACAAAACCTGTTTTGTTATAAAACAGGAGTTGTTCATTAAACGCGCAGATCTTTGTCCACATAGGATTAATTTAACCAAAAATCCTACAATATTGTAGTATTCATTGCAGAATAATTAATTATCGGAGAATAATTATAACCAAAAACTTTTCACCAAGGGTTAGGTTAGGTTATTAGAATTAACCCTTTGCACTCGACGATTTTTTAGCTAGTGAAGAGTAGAAATTCAAAGATTCGCTACTAAAAACCTGACGATACCTTTTTCAGCAGTAAATAAAGAATTGTATAATAATAGAATTGTAGAATTATTTGACTTCGATACTTCGCACACTGTTACATTACAGTAAATTTGATATATTAATTAATATCGATCTTGCAAATTTTATGAAATGGTGACTGAGGGTCACCTCTCGAGTGAAAAGGGTTAAATAATAATTAATTCCAAATAATGCTCCCTTCGAAAATGCATCCTCGTGCAATTTCACCCTACTACCACAGCATTATACCTGCTCTCGACTTCTGATCTCGCGTCTCACCGATCATAATCTTCGTGAGAGAGCATCCTAATTCAATACGGAGGGCCGGCGAATAATGTACCATAAGTGTCAGGAGGATTTATGCGAGCCGCGTACGTGCCTATAACGTTTTCACGGCCGAGTATGCGAGGCCAATATGCCGGAACAAAATGGACGGGGGTGTTGCTGGTAAATGGTGTGTCAGATAGCGCGGACAATATTGCCCGGTGTTCGCTGGCTTTCTCGAGTCACCCTCGCGTATTTACGTGGAAGAACCGTCGATTATGGCAAGGGACTTCTCCACTTTCGACTTGGACTGTGCATATTACACCACGTTTGTCGACCACCGATATTGCAACGATCGGTCGCCATATTTACTCTTCCACGATTACCAAGGGTCAGATCGATGGATTTTATTCCCTTACTAATACGATTATTAATATAGGTTAGGTTAGGAGTTCCTGCACGTGACCAGGAGTATTATTAGGGGAGCAGGAGATTTATGTGAGAATAATATTTATTTATATTCGATATTTAGTAATTAGTAAACTATTATATTTATGTAGATCGATTATTAAATTATTATATTTGTATATATTTAATATTTGATACTGGAGAATAATTAAGCCAATATTGTTGTCCAAGAGTGATTTAACGTTGCAGGTATGAGAAATTTCATAGTATCTTGGGAACACTGTGTAGGAGTCAGGAGTTTCAGTTGGAATTGCATAGGAGTAAGGGAGACTCGAAGTTCGCAGACTTTCTGTGTTATGAAATGTTAAATAATCAAGTATTTGTGAAAGATTCTACGTGTGGGTACACCCATGATTAAATGAAGTTATATCTATCTTCACTTTGTGTGCTTATTATGATACACGCTTCTTATTAATTGTACAATATTTATAGATGTGATATTTCGAATTTGTAAGGAAAAATCAGATGACTTATGTCCGTGATTCTATTAGAAAAAGTGAATTTATTACACCATGGCCAATCTAACGAGAACATCCGCATTCCTACCAAGTGTATACACACTGTAGATTGAATCAGGTATACAAAAGAAATATCCATGTGTACAGGAAACAATTAATTGGATATATGATAATTAAGCTTCAACTGGTGACTCGTGTCAAATTTACACTAAAATCACACTAAAATTTAGAAAAGCTAACTTTACGTCAGTTACCGATACAGAATTATTCTTTTTGTTTGTGAATTACGCATAGGAAATAACATATACTAACAATAATATATATGATATATAATTGGAAAGTAATATATAAATGATATATTATGATTTATATATAAATTTATATTATTTATATTAATTATTATATTAATTACTTATATATATTATAGCAGGAAAATACGTCACCAATTGGCGGTTTAATATGATAAAAACGTAAATTATAAATACACAGTGACAGAACGTTTCCCTTAACACTACACTACAGGTAGATGATATAAATGATCCCCAATGACAAATAGGTGATGGTAGATGATGTCAGGTGCCCAGTAGATAATGGTAGATAATGTCAAATGATTGGTAAATGGAAAAATAATAAAGGATTCTTGGAAAAGTATGAAAAGAAAAATAATATAAAATTAACCCTTTGTATCTGCATCTCGCAGTTTTTGACTAGAGTCACCCGTCGTGTGTAGATGGCGTCTCGTAGTTGTTGACCATGATCACCTATAGTAGCGAAAGGGTTAAAATGCGCAGGGAATTAATTGTACACAGTTGTATAGCAACGAATATATAGTTTATTATTCGTGAAGAATACAAATACACTTATGCAGATGTAAAAGTATGTACGCGTCCTTATGGCCTCCCTTATGGCCTTATAATGCTCACCGTAATGTACCGAGTTTGAAACTAAGCTTTTCCAGGGAACGGAAGGTCCTTTTAAACCAAAATTCGAAGCACGACCTCTTCATGGCCGCCCAATAGCATAAGGTCCCTGAGACCCAAAAATTACTATTGACCTGCAACGTGCACACCTGACACCATCGCCGCAAGGTTACGGTTTATTACAACAGTGTTACCAGGTTCCAATCTTCGAACTGCTACATCCAAATCCACCTTATCAATCCGTGTTCATCGTGACACTGGATAGCCCGTACCCGTTTCTTCTCACGGCGCGTTCCATCATCATTTTCCGGCCGACCGGCTCTCTATCGAACAGCGCTTCCCTGGCAGAGATCGAATCTTTTGTGCTTCCGCTCGTGTTTCTTTCGTACATGCGCCAATATGGCAACGCACGGGACGCACACGTAGCTGACTTTGAAGCAGGTAGATCCACGTGCTGACACGTGTGCGCCGACATATACGAACTTAATCGGCCGTGCCGTGCTCCACGTGCCGTGAATTTAAGTATTCGAAAACGTCCATCTTCCTCCTGCCGGCTGAAATTACAGCGTAGCCGACGGACGTTCGATATTACAGGCGGACGTGCAACAACGGACTCTGTCGTGTCAATTGACGGCGATTAGAGTAGTCATCGTGATCAATCGAGTCACGATCGGTTGAAACCGACCGGGGATTCTCACGAGGGATATTTTTCCTCGAAGACCTTCAAAGGGTCGGAGGAATTCACGGTGAACCGTAGGTGTGACGCGAATACTTGAGGATATTTACAGTTTCCATCGTGTGCAGCTGATTCTTCGATCTTACGAGTTGCTTCTATTAATTCGGTAGAAATTAATATTCAGTTTGATAAATGATTTTTGTTTCAATTAGTTATTGCATTTTCGCGTAGTTTTTCGTCAAATTATTAATAATATATGGCGCGATAAAGATATACGTAGATACACAAAATCTACGTAAGAGGCAGCACTATCACTGTGTCGCTAGATAACTTTAAGGTTATACTATCTTTTATATTGCGTGTCCCAAAATTTACGCAAGAAGTAATTGATAAAATTGACAGAAATTACAGGTTTTTAATTAAAAATTGTAAATTTTCGTTTTCATTAGGATTTTGTGCTTCCTTGGATTTTGACGTAGCTTTTCGTCAAATTATTAATATATATGGCGCCATAAAGGTACACGTAGGTACACAAAATCTTCGTAAGAGGCAGCACTGTCACTGTGTCCTTAGATAATATTAGGGTTATACTATCTTCCCTTATACTACGTGTCCCAAAATTTATACAAGATGTAATTGATGAAATGAACAGAAATTACAGGTTTTTAATTAAATATTGTAAATTTTTATTTGCATTAGTTCTTGGATATTAACATAGTTTTCCGTCAAATCATTAATATGTATGGCGGATAAAGATATACGTAGGTACACAAAATCTTCGTAAGAGGCAGCACTGTCACTGTGTCGCTAGATAACTTTAAGGTTATACTATCTTTTATATTGCGTGTCCCAAAATTTACGCAAGAAGTAATTGATAAAATTGACAGAAATTACAGGTTTTTAATTAAAAATTGTAAATTTTCGTTTTCATTAGGATTTTGTGCTTCCTTGGATTTTGACGTAGCTTTTCGTCAAATTATTAATATATATGGCGCCATAAAGGTACACGTAGGTACACAAAATCTTCGTAAGAGGCAGCACTGTCACTGTGTCCTTAGATAATATTAGGGTTATACTATCTTCCCTTATACTACGTGTCCCAAAATTTATACAAGATGTAATTGATGGAATGGACAGAAATTACAGGTTTTTAATTAAATATTGTAAATTTTTATTTGCATTAGTTCTTGGATATTAACATAGTTTTCCGTCAAATTATTAATATGTATGGCGGATAAAGATATACGTAGGTACACAAAATCTTCGTAAGAGGCAGCACTGTCATTGTGTCGCTAGATAACGTTAGGGTTATACTATCTTTTATATTGCGTGTCCCAAAATTTACGCAAGAAGTAATTGATAAAATTGACAGAAATTACAGGTTTTTAATTAAATATTGTAAATTTTTATTTGCATTAGTTCTTGGATATTAACATAGTTTTCCGTCAAATTATTAATATGTATGGCGGATAAAGATATACGTAGGTACACAAAATCTTCGTAAGAGGCAGCACTGTCATTGTGTCGCTAGATAACGTTAGGGTTATACTATCTTTTATATTGCGTGTCCCAAAATTTACGCAAGAAGTAATTGATAAAATTGACAGAAATTACAGGTTTTTAATTAAAAATTGTAAATATTGCTGAACAATGAAGACACATTGCTTTTTCGTATAGCGTTCCATTTTTAATAACCCTGAACTATCAGCTGTCACGCTGTCTTTTTCTTTTCGTTGTCAACACTTTACCACACAAATGGTGCAAGATACAAATCTTGCGTGAATTTTGGGACACCCTATAGTTTCTTATACTTACACTTCCTTCCTTCGAAAATATTTTCATTCGAAAAATATTTAATTTTAGTTGCTCACTGTGTTTCTATTCTATACTTACTTACAATTTCTTGAAATTTTGTTCACGTTAGAACAAATTAAATACAATCTCTCTCGCCTAACAAATACGATTAGACTCCCTACTGTAACGCAGAAGGTTAACTACTTCTGATCTGAATCAGATTATCCATGTATCTCTTGATCGCATAATTACGATCCTAAATCATCATATACGCCTTCATTTTCCTAGTCAATCAGTAGTAAACAAGCAATTATGTTCCATAAAGCTGAATAAAAAAGAAATAAACGTAGATCCACTGTCAAAACAGGTTCACAGTTCCATTCTAGGTCTTCGTATTCGCGTGTCTGACTCAAGAAGACGTTCAAGAATACGCTTTCCAAAGTGTCTATTATTTCTTGGAAAACAGTCCGATTGTCACAAGCGTCTTCTCAATTACGAATGCCTGCGAGTAGTTGCTGCGGTTCGTCGAAGGGCAGAAAGTCGAGGGCCAGGATGATCTGCAGGGTCACTCTTCGGAGATATCAAGATCGGAGATAGCCCCGGACGCATGCGTGCAACCGTTGTAAGGAACATGAGATCTTAACTGGTCGATCTCGTGACATATTCCGTTGGTCCCCCATCCGTTCGTCCTGTTCGACCGTTCGTTACCTTGCTCCGTCCGCCGGTTTGTCCGTCCGTGTCGCTCAGCGGGTGCCATCACCAGTTCTGCACCCTCGCATCCGTCAAAACGTTGACTCTTCTTTTATTACGCGGCCGGCCGCGTTATAAATTTCGATGAACGATGAGCCGGCCGCTCGGACGAAAAAGTCATTCCCTATCTTTTCGAATAACCAATTACTTGTCCTGTGCGTGAAAGTTCTGTCGTGGATCGTCAGTGGTATCGTTCCAGTCTAATTGATGATTGCCGAGAGCTACAGCCTCCGCTGCATAGAAATCGGCGGGGACAGCTGCGAGGCTGGGATAACGCATTCGTCGGCCAGGCTTGCTCAGCTTTCCTTTCGATAACCAGTTCCTTGCTTTCGTCTTTCTCTTCTGTGAAATACTGTTGTAGAATAGGTTAATGCCGATTTGGGATTTCTTATTTTAGGAAAAACGAATTATAAACCGATCGATGACCTGTGCATGGCACTCTCTAGAAGCAAATCGAAACCGATACCGTCACGAGAGGCTATTTCTGGCAGCAAAGCTAAGTTGCGCGGTCTCTACGGGCAGATGAAACGCGGGTCAACGAAATCGTAATCGTCGCGGGGGGTGAATCGCGAATTCGGAAAATGACGTGCTTTTTATGAGAGTAAATCGCTAATGGGCTGAATCATATCAGTCAATTAGCTATTGGAAAAAGCACGCCATCGAGCTTTGCGAAAAGCATAAAAACTGGACCCTCGACGACGCAGGCAGAGTCCTGAGTGAAGAAGGGTCGAAGAGTCCTCGTAGAAATAGATTGTGACCGGCACAGGCGTGAGTCGTTCGGTGTTGGAGAGAGTCGAATTAGAGCGTGTTTCCGTGTGTTATAGTTACGTTATTTTAGTGTTCTTTTCTCGCGTTCAATTAGTTTTCCGAGTTTAGCGTTCGTATTATTCTGTTCATATTATTCTGTCCGTTTTAGGTGTTTCAAAACCTTTTGCGTAGATCCGATATTCTTTCGATTATACATGGAAGACAATAAAGCCTATCTATCTATCTAGAAGACTATCACGGGGAAGAGGGGAGAGAAAAACACGGTGATTTAACCCTTTCGCTTCGAGCGCCGCATATAGGTGGCGTCCACGAGATAACCTCTAAATACGAGCGTCGCATATAAGCGACGACTCCTGGGCACGGGCACCCTCTATATCCGACATCCAAATGATGCGTATACAAGTGTAATCTGTATACGATTGTTTTACTCAGCACAGTTGTTATTTAAGACTTAGGAACAGTACAGAAATATACAGAAACCTGGCGCACTATGCATATTTCTGGCATATGCTTCCGTTCAGTGACGATACTTCAGTGGATTGAACTGTCAAAGCGAAAGGGTTAATTTGATGGCTAAAGATATAGGTACCTTGAAATTTGAATCCCCAATTGCCAGGAGTCGTAGAAATAAAGAATAGTTTGCCCATCTAGTAGCGAACGTGGAAAAATGAAGTAAAAATAAAAATAAAAAGGAGGGAAAAGGTTAATGTGAAAATTAAAAATCCCGTTGTGTGCTGCGTGTTCCAGGTCTCGAGTCTCAGGTGCAGGAATCCAAAGACCTCTATTGGTTCTAGAAGCGAGCCACGGAGTCTCGTGTACCGAACTAATTCGCAAGATCCGGTGGGTGCATCCGCGAAAGAGAGACACGAGCTCGGAACCGCGAACAGCAATCGGAAGAACAACGAACTGCGGGCGCTGGGACGAACGTGGCGACAAAATGGCGCACGCGACGCTCGTGCAACGTCATCGTGGAGGGACGAGGCAAACGTGATATTAGCGTGCTAGGGGATGATCGAGGAGCTGCTGGACGGGGAAGGAACTTTTGTTATACGGCCGGACGAACGTACGCGAAGATCGTTCACGCCGCGTCGAGCAAGTGTACATAGTGTTACCTAATTTACTTTAAGGATCTACTATTAGCGTACAACTCAGATAGTATTAGAGAAATACTTTGCGCGCACTATTACCTTCATAGTGACTGACGATATGTCCGACCGGCCGCTGGAACAACAGAGCCTCTAGTTCGTATAGAGTGTAGAGAATTAGGCCAACGAAAGGCGTGTCTAAATTTTCCAAATAATTACTGCAAGTGGAAGATCTTTCGTAACGGTTGTCTCTTTCGTAGCGAACGTCCTCTTCGCTGGCAGTGCAAAGGTTCACACGGAGGGGTCTATGTTCCTTGAATAATATTATCCAGCTCGTAGAGTGTGTATTTTCTTTTCAAAAATCACGGATCGATCGAATTTATCGCGATGATTAAGTTATTGAAGGAAGATACAACGAAGAGGAAGATCGACGGGGTTAATTATTTGGCGAATTTGGCTGCAGATTTAAGTAAAATATTTATTGACCAATGATCTTGCCATATACATATTATATATATATATATATTATAAATATATATATTACTATTATTATTGTATCATAACACCGGACGCTGCAGAAATTCTGAAATCTCTCCAAGTCAGCAAATTAAAAATAGTTATTACCCGAATTGTCACAATTATTCTTTACATCCTTCCCCATAGTATTAATTATATCGCGAGACACACACGCGCACGCAATGCACGCACGCACAACCGTCATTCTGCCTAGCGGATTACTCTACCTTAAGCGCATCTCATGTTATCGTCATCATAGGTGTTAAATAAATGATGCATTAATATTACACCGTTGCGTTTTCTGGCTTTGACTCTCACCCGATGATTGTTTTCAAATTTTATCCATCTCTGTTCGATTGCTATATTCGCATCTTGTATCCTCGGTACGTACATACCGATTATTATCGACGTTACTTAATTTATCTTTTTAACCCTCTGCGAGAGATATCCACGCGCATAGTAGACAAAATATACGGTAAAACTTTTCGATAAAATCCAAGAAAAATATTTAGTTATGTCATGTTTATGTATGACGCGTTTTATATTCGTGCATGGTATCGTATCGTTCGAAACAATCACCTATGTGCAAGGCCGGTTTAGTCGAGCAAGTAGCACAATAATACCTTGATTCTCTTCTTCCACCTTTGATTTTTTCCATTGGAACATACCACACAATTTTTACTCCTTCCTGTGTCACCTTAACGAATAATATGTAAAAGGCCCTTCAGCCGTTCTACGGTTCCAGAAGTGGAAGGATTTTTGAGGTTAGCTTAACGAAAATCTTCAACTAATTGATCCACTAAGCGAGGTACAAATTGCAAATGCATTAATTTTTTTCTTTCGTGTTTCTTCTGATTTTCTCATCGTTTATTTGTTTAGTATATTATAATCATGCGTGTCGTATCGCTCGGGAAGACAAACGTACGCGAGTTGCTTTGTAATACGTCTTCGTAGTGGTAAATAGAATTGGGCGGCCATTTGCCGACAGTTAACCGCACTCGGCGATCTGTTCGTTACAGAAACATAGTAATTCGATGACTTCCAGCCATAAAGTCGACGATATTTTCAAGACGGCAAATAAGAAGTGCAAATTAACAATAAGACCTAGAATTATTTTACCTCGATATTCCCCACGTCGTTGAGCAATTTTAAATTCGAGATATTAATTAATAACGATCTTTAGAATCCGATTAAATGGCGACAGAGAGTCGCCTCTCGAGTGCAAAAGGCTAAACGTCTCTTCGTTTTAACCCTAATCGTGCAAACGAAGCTCACCATCGCGTAGTACCAGTTTCAGGAAGGTCTCAAAAAATTCTCATAACACCTTAGGACTAAATATGTCAACTTGAGACCATCCTCTTCAGTCGCCATTTGATAAAATTTCGAAGCTCGATATTCATTAATATGTCAAATTTAAGATAATGTATAGTATGCGAGGTATCGGAATCAAATAATTCTACGTATTAATTATTACGTGACTTCTTATTTACTGCTGAAGAAAATATCGTCAGATTTATAGCAGAAAATCTTTGAGCTCCTACTCTACATTAGCCAAAAAATCGGCGAGTGCAAAGGGTTAAGGGAATTTGGGTGTCCCAAAGTTCATGCAAGATTCAAATTTCGCGCCATTTGCGAAATAAAGCGGTGCCAAAGAAAATAAAAGACAACGTGACAGCTGACATTTCGGGGTTATTAAAAATGGAACGCTATACCAAAGAGCAACGCGTTTTCATTGTTAAGCAATATTTACAAGGCTTGACACGTTAAGTGCAACGCCGGTCCCAGGGACCGACGCTAGACTTTCCATTCGGGCCCGGCCAGTACTCAGGAACCGGCCCAGACTAGGACCAAAAAGTGCTAACTTTTGGTGTTAAATTCTTCGCCATCTTTGAACCTAACGTTTGGGAATTCCTGTTATAACAATTGGTACAGCATTTCCGAGTTCTATGAACACTTCGCCTGCCGCCGGTGGCTCACTTGACAGCCGAGTTTGGGCCTGAACGAAACGGGCTGGACACTTAAAGTGTTAAATACAGGCCCGATACAACCTCGAAGATTTAATTAAACGATCCTCAAATAGTACCGGATATTTAAATAATTAAATAATTTTATTTCTGTTCCATTTCCATTAACGATCGGTTGAAATTAATTTTCGAAAATCTACGCTCGAAGCTTCGCAATAATTTCGATGGAGAAAATTAGAATCACGAAGGTAACGAGGAGTGCTGCGTTCTTCCTGCGTCGAATAAACCGATTTGCATTCTAGTTCTAGATTTGCATCGGATTGCAGTTTGCGCGCGTTGCACGGATAAATTATTCGCGTTATTTCCCATTTATTCTCGTTAATGCCGCGTTAAAGAGTATCGCGATTTGTCTTACAAATTTTCGCGCAATTGGAGCATTATTTGCGTCGGTTATGCGAAAAGGATTACAGACAATTGTTTACATTCCCGGTGTCGTGGAAATTCCAGCGGGATTCTTCGCGTCTCTTTTCCAATTCTATTTCCTACGATCATTTCCTGCGTGAGAATATGAGAAACACGTGATATCCTGTCGGTGTGGGCCGCGTATCCGCGATTATGTAATTAACAGTGGAGATTAGAGATAAGCGCGGAACGGAACTGGAGTATATCTGGCTGAGAAAATAGAATTTTATGCTTTCGCGGTTCGTTACGCCGCTGCTGGTTAATTACACACCGGTGAATTTAGTGGCTCCACTCACGCCGGAAAGTTAATCGAGCACGTAATAAGAGGAAGTAATGGGGAATTTAATCCTGTGGAATTCTGCGTGGAACTTTCGCTTTCGTCCGCTTCTTAGTCACTTTTATCTCGTTCAATGTCGCTTCGCTTTCAGCCATTTTGCTCAATTCGCCAGCCGCTGTTCTGCTGTAGGAAAATGGCCGCGCGGGACCGGATATAGACGCGGCTCATTAGCAGGTATTTACATAATTACAGAGAAGCCAGTCGTCACAGTTAGCACGACCTTATGCTCGTGCGTATTAAGTCCGCAGGAATTAACTCGGAAATTCTTAAAAGATTCTTTTACCGAGAAACCGACGCTTTGGGAAAAATTGGAAAATAGGGAATTCTTAATTATACTTTCCATTAAATAGAATTTTTTGACAGGAGAACTGTGAAGTTAGCAGAAATGAGTTAAAAAATAAATCGCATTGGCGAAGGAATTAATATTAATCCGTAATTTTATTAGACATGCCCTATTTATTTGCACGCTGCTTCAATCGTTATTAATTTTACAGTGCATTTATTGGGTTGACGAGAAAGTAATTTCGGTTTGCATCAGTAAATAACGTTATGCTCGTTTAGTTATGCTTTTGTCAATGTTAGAACTTTTTTCTTTTGAGATGTGGTAGTCGATACCTTTAGGTTGCTATTTCGTAAAATTCCGTGTAATTTCGTTTATAACTGTCAGTTCACGGTCAGTCTTAACATGGAGTGTAAAAATAAGCATTTTCGACACATTTTACTTTTTTATTTTCATAAAGGCAAGAATGCGGCTGAGGCTCGCAAAGAGATATGAGAAGTTTATGGTGTTGATTGTTTAACAGAACGCACGTGTCAGAATTAGTTTAAAAAATTTCGTTCCGAAGATTTTTCACTGAAAGATACCCACTACGTTCTGGACGACCTTCTGAGATTTACGCACTTGGTTAAGTTTTTTGCAGATAAGGACCAGAAATTCTATGAGCGCGGGATCATGAAGTTACCAGAAAGATGGCAAAAGGTCATCGAATAGAATGGAAGATATTTCACCGATTAAAGTTCATTTACTGTATAGAAAAAATTGAGTTTTATTTCACACTAAAAAACCGAAAGTACTTTCTTGCCAACCCAATAGTTACAAAACATTCTAGGTTTCAGTTCTGGAGTTATAGTACACTTCGCTTTCATTTGTTATTTTCTTAAAAGGGGATCAGTTCGAGTTTGAAATTCAATAGTGGCTGATTTTTACGAGCACCAGTGAGTAAAACCTACAGACTTAATTAATATTACAAATCGCAGTCATAGTCGAAATAATAAAGTGAAACATGTGGCCAGATCGATGGACGATTTCCTTTACACGTGCTCCGTTTCCTAGACCTTCGACGTGTTCCTGTCCGGGTCTGTAGTTAACGAGATGAGAAAATGAGCAATTAACTTCGTCACCTAGGGGAAACCTAGGGGTTTCTGGGATTCGGACGATCGTTGTTTATCACGTGTAAAACATGTGTAGCATGATTGGCCGTGCCACGAGTGGAAATGGGGCACGTGCACTGGAAGGCAAGGTGTCGAGAAATTTTAACGACATTGCGCGAGATATTTTCAGAAACGAGGACGAATCCTCGAGGTTTTGAAAGTTATGGTATAACGCGGTTCCTGGAGTCTGGGAAAAAATAAAAGGCTAACGCGATTCGTTGGATAGGGGGTTCGAGTATCGTTTGTGGTACTTTGATAGTAAGTTTTAAGTTCTTGGTTAAGATAAAATTCTGAGATCATCTTCTCCTTTTAAGCAGACTAAATCGAAAGAAGTTTAATATCTGTCGAATTCTTATCCATGTTTCAAAGAAGAGGATCTAGAAATTTACAAATTCATCTAAATCGAGTACTCGTACGAATCTCTTCCTTATTTATAATTTTTATTTATTTAAGGTATAATACGATATGAAATTAAAGACACGAATATGAAAATCTGAAATGCGAGGATTAACACCTTTGTCTAGAATATCGTGTGACTCGTGGTAAGGTAATCGGGTCAAACATGAGTATCACGGGTGAGATACGTCGTTCATAGCTAGGGTCAAAGTGAACATAAGTAAACACCAGTGCATATACTACTAGATCGGTACTGCAACAACATACACGTGGAAATATTTTAGATCAGGATGTGTTAATTTACGCGAAAAATTGTATGATTAGGGTGTCTTATATTTTGGTTTTATTGCTAGAGTATTTGAAGCATTCTTAACAGTGAACTTAGTGTCGGTCACTTAATATGGCGTGGTCATTTCCATGGCGAAATAAGGATTTAAAACAGGAAAATATATAAGGATCATTTTGAAGAATATTCCGAGTAAAAAGATTCATATTTTCTTGACTCGTGTATTATTGTTCCCTTTGACCAATTTTCCTTCTTTTATCTTGAAATTCTTTACTTTTCTCTGTACTTATAAATGGAAAAGAATTTTCAGTGACACCAGTACATATACTGCTAGATCTGTACTGCGCGACAGACGCATGGAAACATTTTAGATCAGGATGCATTAATTCGCGCGAAAAATTGTAAAATTAGAGTGTTTTATATTAACCTCTTAGCGTATGATATCGTGGATATTAAGAATGAGTGTCACAGGTGAGAGACGTTCGTAGATGGGACTCAATGTAAACATCACAGGTTAGGCTCGTGCTTAGTTTTCGTCGATGACTTCCTGCCTCAGTTCCGTGTTATTCTTCGTCGTGTTCGGACGATATGGCTCGATTTGCGACCGACCTTGTTGATCATGGCACGACCATCGGAACGGGAATCGTAGTGCACGTGTTTGAGGATTCCTCTACGCATATTTCACGGTATGTTAACCATTGCTATTTAATAATTCTACTAGTAAATGGATTCGTATCGAGTAAAAGGGATTAGCCGACGTGTTAATTAACAAAGCGTGATTGAACATTAAGGATTCGTTTAAAGATTAACTTTAACGTCGCGACGTTGCTCTTGACTATGACACGCGCCATCGAAATTGAAATAGTAGGGCAAGGGGTTAAGGTACTTTTGTTTCATTATATCGCGTAGAATGACAAATTCTTGTACCTTCGAAATGTACTTCAGGGTATTCCAATTTCAATACATCATCACTCCCTTCACGGTAAACCTCATTTTCCTAAAACGTTAAATTAATCTGGTCTTTGCAAATCAACACTTTAGACTTCAATTTTATCCCCATCCTCTTATACATACGAGATAGAAGTATAAGGAGGAATCCAAAAGAGAATGTTTAAAATAATTCCAGAAATTTATTACGTTATCCCTAAATCTATGAACATCATCGATTCATACACCTGCAAAATATCCTACTTTATCTCAATACGCTACTGATTCCAACGCGTTAAGTCTCATCTTCAAAGACTCCAAAACCCACGACCAAATTAATTTGATTTTTACAAACCACTCCGTTGGATTTCGAATTTATCTGTAAAATAAAAGCGTGAAGTAATCTAGAAGAGATTATTTAGAATAATCCCAGAAATTCATTACGTTAGCCCTAAATCCATATACATCATCGATTCATACACCTACAAAGTATTCTACTGTACCCTAATCACACCACCAATTCCTCTATATTTAGTCTTCTCTTGCTAAAATGGCAAATTAATTTGATCTCTGCGAACCAATCCTTTTGTCTTCAAATTCACCATCATTCCTTTATACAAATATAATGTTTAAAATAATTCCATAAATTCACTATGTTAACCCTAAATCCATGTATATTACCGATTCATACACCTACAAAGTATTCTATTTCACCCTAATCACACCATCAATTCCTCCACATTAAGTCTTATATTCCTAAAATATCAAATTCCACGGCCAAATTAATCTGACATCTGCGAAACAACCATTTTAACTTCAAATTCACCCCTATCCCTTTATACACATAAAATAAAATCGTAAAAAGTAACCTAGAAGTGAACGTTTAAAATAATTCCAGAAATCCATTACATTACCCTTAAATCGATATACACCATAATTGAAACACCTGCAAAATATCCCACTTACCCCCCTCCACCCTAAACACGCGGCTAATCCCTCGATATAAAGTTTCATCTTCGAAATCCGTCAAACCCTTCGAACAAGCCGACCGGTTCTGCCAACTAAACCTAACCCCACCAACCCCAATCTCACCTCCTAGCTCTACCCACGTCACCGAAAACATCATAAGCCGATTGCCGATATTCCCACGCGAGTATCCCTGCGGCTGCCATAAATCGATAGCACCATAAACACCCGCGACTCTCGCTCGCCAACGCCGCGATCCCGATACGTCGATCCTCGCGAGAATAATTGCGACACATCCGGCCGTGGCGGTATGCGGCGATAAGGAGAAACAACAAAATCCACTTACCCCGTGGCGAGCGGAAAAAGGACCCCGCGGCGCTTTTTTTCGCCGCTTTTCGCGGCAGCCAGCGATAATTCATCCCGTCCCCGGTAATTACCCGCCTCGCGATGCCGCGGCGAGGACAGCCGTGCATCTGGACGCGTCGCGCCGGCTCATAATCTCCGATCGACTTGGATTCCAATAAACGGTAGCCGCCGGTAAATCTGCCGAATAATAAAATAAATCGTCGCACGTCGCGAAGGGGCTAGTTCCGATCTACGGATAAGGGGAAAGCTAGAAGATATATCGGGGCGAGGGGGGTCGGAGGGTGAGAGAGAGAGAGAGAGAGGGTGGAGAATGGGAAATGGTGAGATTTATTGCGTTGACCGAGGTGTTCCATCTTGTTTTAATTACCGAGCTCGACTCTGCCTTTGTATCCCTTCGCGTCGTTTCTCTTCTGCTGCGTTTCGTTCCCTTTTTTCCCTCCTTTTTTCTTTTTCCTCCCCTTTTCATCTTGCTTCCTTTCGTCGTTCGGATTCTCCGCAGCGGAGACCGGGGTTAGGTCTGTGACCGTGAGAGGTTACGCGCGCTGCGAGACCCTTGGCTCAGCCGGGACACCGATTTTGGCTGGTACTCGGATGCTATCGGTTTGTTCCTCGTGAGACAGGCTCGTGACCGCGCTGAGGATGTTTCTTTAATGATGCTGGACTTGAACCGTGTCGTTGAGGTGAGTTTTGGAAACGTGATGGGAACGGAGATTTTTGGGAGTGATACCAGGTGGTGGTTGGGAAGAGTGAGTTGTGTTGTGGGCGAGAGGTGTATTAGGCGTGTAAGTGGAGAATAATGGGAAGTGGGTGAAGATTTTTATTTACTCTCTGTGGTTTCCTTGGGGCGAGGCAGGGGGTTGAGGATGGCTTTCGAGTATTTTATGATAATATTAACCCTTTGGACTCTAAGATTTCTTCGTTGCGAAGATGCAATTCGAAACTCTTCTTAGATTTTTATAAGCTCACTGATACTCTTCATACTAAAATTAAAAAAAGAAAATCGTGAATTTGCGTGAGAAGCGAACGAATAGAATAATTTTATTTCGATGTTCTTAATATAATTATCATCGTCCATTATTTAAGTTATAGCATTAAGACAAACGGTGACTAAAAGTCACCTCTCGAGTGCAAAGGGTTAATACGTGTTATGGCTTTTGTTGCTGGATGTGGTAGCAGAGGAGAAATAAATTGTACGCGAAGGGAGATGATATAGTAGATTCATAGGTAATTGCAGAATTTTCCGTTGAGAGAATTTTATCTGTCTTCATCTAAATTCGTTGTTAATAGGCTCTATTTATATTTTGATTATCTATCGTGGATCTTTTTCAGATTCTCTTTGGTTCTCGTTGATATTGATCACAGGAAATGGGATTAGTAGATGAGAATGATTATGGTATTTGTAATCCATTTGCTGTTTACATTGTTTTGATATATATTTCTCACAGTAACTTTTGATTATACTTTCATTGATACGATGGAGATCGAGCTGTTGTTCGGGTAAAATGTAGTATATCCTAAACTAGTATTTATGATAATCCTAAAATAATAATTAATATATTAATAATAGTCTTAAAATAGTGCAAAAATTTATCATAAATTCCCTATCACGATCAACTATCAGCAAACCCACTAAACTCTCAGCAAACTTCTTCTTTTTTCCGATCAAGTTCTCTGAATACTAATATAATTTTATTAGTAAAATTTCCAGAAAAATCCAAGTTTTACATAAAAATCTGGCATGAATTCCCTATCATGATCAGTAATCACCAAACCCACCAAACTCCCATGAAACATGTGCAATACGGATCTCCTACTCTAATATGATTATATTAAGATCGATTCCAAAAAAATCCAGAATTCTTAGGAAAATCTCATAAATCCTCATGAATGATAATCAGGTGTCCCCAAACCCACCAAACTCCTATGAAAGTTGTTCATTTCGTATCTTTTGTACTTCAATATTATTATATGAATAACAATTCCAAAAGAATCCAAAATTCTCACAAAAATCTGATAAATTCTCATAAATGACAATCAGTTGTAACTAAACCTACCAAAATCCTCTGAAACATGTCCACGTCGAACCCTCTGTGCTCCAATATTATTATATTAGCAAGAATTCCAAAGGAATCCAAAATTACCATAAAAATCTCTCATAAGTTTCCATAAATGACAACTAGCTGTCACCAAATCCATCAAAGTCCTGTGAAACTAGTTAATTTCGGACCTTCTGTGCTCCAATATTGTTATATTAACAATAATTCCAAAAGAATCCAAAATTCTCACAAAAATCTCATAAATCCTCATGAATGACAATCAGCTGTCACCAAACCCACCAAACTCCTCTGAAACAGTCCACATCGAACTCACTGTGCTCCAATATTATTATATTAACAACAATTCCAAAAGAATCTAAAATTCTCACAAAAAATCTCATAAATTTTCATAACAGGCAAACAGCTGCCACCAAACTCCTCTGAAACATGTCCAGATCTAGCCTTCTGTGCTCCAGTATTATTATATTTACAACAATTCCAAAAGAATCCAAAATTCTTATAAAAATCTCTCGCAAATTCTCATACGTGACTATCAGGTGTCATCAAACCCACCAAATTTGCGGTGAAACTTGTTCATTTCGGACCTTCTGTACTCCAATACTATTATATTAGCAACAATTCCAAAAGAATCCAAAAATCTCATAAATCCTCATGAATGACAATTAGCTGTCACCAAACCCACCAAACTCCTTTGAAACATGTCCGCATCGAACTCTCTGTGCTTCAATATTATTATATTAACAACAATTCCACAAGAATCCAGAATTCTGATAGAAATCTCATAAATCCTCGTAACAGGCAAACAGCTGCCACCAAACTCCTCTGAAACATGTCCAGATCTAGCCTTCTGTGCTCCAATAATATTCTATTAACAACAATTCCGAAGGAATCCAAAACTACCACAAAAATCTCTCATAAATTCCCTATCGCGATCAGCTATCACCAAACTCAAAGCGACTCTCACGAAATCTGTCCAGTTCGAACCTCCTGCACACGTGTCCCGCAATGGCCGCGGTCTTTTTTCGTACTTTCTCATGCGTGCATTGCATCGTGGTATTTTCCCTTTCGTTGTCGTCCGTCGAAACGACGGTGTCCCACAGGAGGATCCCATCGTTGCCGATGTCTGCACCGGCGCATTCCATCGGCCACGATGGCGATAGTTGCCCGGTCTGGCCGAACTGCATTTCGTCAGGCGAATAGCAGATAGGCCATCGCACCGCGAACATAAATCAGTCTGTTCTGTTTCTTCTGTCCCGCTGTATGATTTGTGCGTTTTGTTACGCAATCGTGCATATGCTGGCTAGACGTGGAAAAAGCCAGAGCAGGAAACCACGTGAGGGCCACGTGAGGCTGCTCTTCGAGAAACGATACGCGGTGACAGACTTCCTGGCTCGCGTTCTCCTCTTTTTCCAAACGATCTTAATCCTCATCGGCACTAATTCCACGATTTCTCCAACCATCCACGTCGAACCATCGTCTCTACCTTCTAAATCCCGCAGTTTCTTCTAGGCTTGGCTTCGGCAGGTGTGCGAGTGCAAGCGTCCTCCGCATAAGCGTCTTTTTCTCGTCAGTTTGGCAGACTTGCTGTAATTTATCGAATATTTTAACCGAATGCTATGAAAGAGTAAAAATGCAAAATTATTTTTCGAGGATGATAGTATAGTGGATAAATAAATAAATGAAATATTGATGAATTTCTCTTTCTGCAATGGGATTTAAAATAACGTTGCATCAAGTGTTACCAAATCTTCGATTTCTTGATAGATTTACATAAATTACAAATTTTATCATTCTCGATATTAATGTGGAATATATATAATATATTTAGGTGTTTTATTATTTAGCGTGTGATTGATGTTGAATTTTATCCAGAGGTCATTGTATTTTTGACAGATTACCTGAGGTCTATTAACGTTGGGATATAATAATTGATAGTGAAGTGGATATTTGGTGGAACATGAGTGCAATAAATTTCAATTTTCAAGATAAGGAAATAAACGATTTATAATGTACGTATCGGGTGTCCCAAAATTCACGCAAGAAATAATTTTGATAGAAAACTTTTTTAATTAAATTTATAATTAAAAATTGCAAATATTGTTCAATAATGAAAATACGTCGTTTAGTGTAGCGCTTCATTTTTAACAACCCTGAACTGTCAACTGTAACACTGTCATTTCTCTTTTCCTTGGCAACGCTTTGCCATACAAATTGCTCAAATTCAAATCTTGCGTAAATTGTGGGACACCATAGAATGCAAATTATGCAAGTTATGCAACATGGTAGAGAAACTAACGTAACATTGTTTATTTATTTATCATATTTCAATTTCACATAAATATTTAATTTGCGAAATGGATAATGGGTACTCAGGTTCGTCGATCGTATTTATTATATTTCTTTCGATGGTAGATTCGAGGAATTATTTCGATTTTTGTGTTTATAAAATTCGAATTTTTTGTTTTAGAATAAACGCTCGAAGAAGAATCAGACATCGACACAGAGAGAAAGAGAGGGAGAGAGAGAGGGAGAGAGAGAGATGAGAGAGAGAGAGGGAGTGAAAGAGCATTAAAGAATTTATAGCGAAACCGCTGTATACTTGTGCGCAGATCACCCTTCGATTCACGGTAATTAAATACCGAGTATCGTCCCCTTCTGGCAAGTGGCACCCCTGTGAAGGGGATACTAGTAGGGTCAGGATATTGATATTGCACCAGGGGAACAAATGATCCGACCGTGAATATGAATATTAATATTACTTTACCAACCGTGCGTCCGATTCTCCCTTATTTGTCACCATTCCGAATGACCCCTGATACCAGAAACAATTACATCGCATTACGCTTCCTTCAACTGTGACAATAAAGACAATTGCTTGACAAATAACCCTTGCTCGGTAAATAGATTTCTCAAAATATAAAACTGTTGAATATTTTAATTATAAAATATACATATATATATAATATTCTCATAGATATATATTTAACTTAATTATTAAAATAAGTATATTTTCTAGGAATATTATATTAAAATATAATAATTTTGTAAAAATTATCTTTAACCCTCTATAATGGTATGTGATGTGAAAATTACATTTTATTTTATTGCTTCGTTGACATAATATTATATATTATTATACATCACTAGTATCACATTGTTACTATAAATAATTATTATTATATAGATTTATCATTACCATTTTAATTTTAACAAAATTCCGATTATAGAGGGTTAATTATTATAAAATAGATTATTGGAGATTATAAAGAATATACAGGCTGTCCCAGAAAAACGTATACACTTTAATACCTTATTCTTTCTAATTTATATTGATTTATTATAATATAAATATAATTTATTTATAATCACGCAAAGTGTGTATACATTTCCTTGGGACACCCTGTATAATGGAACATATTTTACCTGAAAGTTTCTCTGATTTCCAGATATATTTCCTATATATATTATTTATAGTCTTTAATTACGAAATTTGGTTGTAAGAGACGACGAATGTTGGAAGGGGACGAGGATGAATTTAATCGAGATATTCGAGGTATCTGCGGGAGGTTAAATAAATCATAAACACACGATGGAACATCTCGGCTTGTTTTCAGGGCGCATAACTTCGTCATTGGAGCGACATCGTGGATTATCATCGGCCGGAGGAGGCTCGAAGAGGTAGATCGGAACTATCGAAGAGATCCGAATGTGGACTACGATCGAATCGTATCGATCTCGATGACATAGTGACGCCGTGCTTGACAAAGGCCGAAAA